>NC_056741.1:1393001751-1393128324 GCF_019279795.1 Protopterus annectens | reverse complement strand
GGGCATAATTGGAAACCACTCTAGAAACACTAATGAGGATACGACCTCAGACATCTCAAAACTCTAACCTATTTAAAGGTTTCAACCTTCCTGTTCAACAGGAGAGAATCCAGTCTAGGGACAACCACAAACATTTACATATGTCTAGATGCAACCACAAGGGCTTGGAATCATCCATGCCCAGGTCATCTAGGATTTTTTTTTTAAACTGACCCATTTGGAGGGCTCATAAACCACATGTAGAATTTCAAGAATCTCCAAGATTATGCATATTCCAGGCGGTGTTAACAGAAGTATCATTAGAATAATTCATCAAGACAGCTGAAATGATTATCCTTTCCTTTTAACATGGGCGTCCAAAAAACTGTAGTTGGGGTGGGGGGGGGGGGGATTTCCTCCTCTATGGAGGCTGCAGCACCCTCAAAAACAAAAACCTGTGTGGTTGGGAAGTGGAAATCCTCTGCCAGGGTGCATCATCCCTGGCAAACATTTTTGTAGTTAAAAGATCTGTGAGGCATCAGCAAAGGGGACAAATTAACCCCAATGCTACCTTATTCCCTTTTCAATAAGAGGCCTAATAAATTTGAAGTTCTGCTCCTGTATATTAACTTTTGAAACAATTAATTACACACACATATATATATATACACACACACACATATATATATATATATATATATATATATATATATATGTGTGTGTGTGTGTGTGTGTGTGTGTGTGTATATACACATACATACAAGGTTATACCAACAAAAAAGCAAATAGTAAAAAGGAAGAGAGATACAGCCAAAAGAAGTCAGGGGGGCTATAGGGAGGGTAACCAGGACTGCAACAGTGAATACACTCATCTACATTTATGGTAAGTGTACACAACTGTACTATGTTCGTGTTTCACTATTACAGTCATCACATTTGGGTAGATTCCCAAAGCTAAGGATGGGAGGAGGAATTTAGATAGCATTAGGACCAGCTATAAGGTCCTGCAAGACTGCAGTGGTAAAAAAGTACAATTGTGTATACTTACCATAAATGTAGATGTTAGAGTGTATTCACTGTTGCAGTCATTACACTAGGGTAATCCTGCTGGCAGGTTGCCCTCAGCCGACCTGAATTCCAAAGTCTTAGGTCCTGCGTCAGCTGCTGTCGCCCTTCATTGACGTCAGGTCGTCAGGGGTATAAAAGAAGCAGCCAATGCCATTTTCTTTCGTTTTTCTTGCCCCAGATGTCAGGTGCCCCCAAAATGGTAGCCAAAATTTATATATGTATAATTACATGCACCAATATAAAAATTTACCTTAATCTACAAGCAAATACACCACATAGGTTCCATCAGAAGAGAAGGGGGATGGTGGGTGGGTAACCTAGACTGCACCAGTGAATACACCAACATCTACATTTATTGTAAGTTTACACAACTGTATTATGTTCTTCACGTTTCACTGTTGCAGTAATTACATTTGGGTAGTCCCCCAAAGCTAAGGTTACAAGGCTGGAGCTAAACAGCATTAGGAGCGGCTATGAGGCCCTGCAGAACTGCAGTGGCAAAGCCTGCCCTGGATTTAGAGTAGAATGGCAGATGATAGTGCTTTGCAAAAGGTGTGCACTGAACTCCAAGTTGCAGCCTCTAAAATGTCCTTGGTAGGTACTGCCCTGAGAAAGGCTGCTGAAGTGGCTGCAGCTCTGGTTGAGTGTGGCCTAACACCCTTAGGTACTGGCATGCCATGGTGTACGTAGCAGAAACAAATGCAGTGGCCTATCCATTTTGAAATAGTCTGTTTTGAGATGGCCTTTCCTTGGGATCCTGCAGCATATGTCACTAGTAATTGCTGTCTTTCTGAAAACTTTGGTTCTGTCCAAGTAGAATCTAAGCGGTGTACGTCCAAAGAATGCAGAATTCTCTCCCCCTTGTTCTGTGGAATTGTATAGAAGGTTGGCAGGTGAATAGTTTGGTTGAGAGCCACACTGGATGCCACCTTAGGCATAAATGTTGGGTTTGTCCTCAGTGAGACCCTGTCTGGATAAAAAAATAAAAGGTTCCACAGCCATGAGTGCCTGTAGCTCTAGTCTTGCAGAAGTTATTGCTAGGAGCAGAGCTGTTTTCCAAGATAAAAACTTTATATCAGCAGTAGCAGCTGGCTCAAAGAGGCAGGGTGAGTTTTTTCCAAGACACAGTTGAGGTCCCATGCCGGCATTGGTGATCTCCTTGGAGGTCTTAATTTTTTGGCTCCTCCGAGGTACTGCTTTAATAAGGGATGAGAAAAGATTGGTGGCTCTACATTGTAATGAGCCGAAACGGCAGAGGCATGAATTTTGATAGATGAAAAAGATAGGCCTTTGTCCAACATCTCAGTTAAGTATTGCAAAATCTGAGGAATATTTGGCACAGCTCATCAGATCCTTGCACCTGGTTCCAAGCACCAAGTCTCTTCCATTTTCCAGCATAAGATTTTCTAGTACTAGGCCTTCTGGCTTCCAAAATGACATCCATCACAGCTTTACTGAGAGGTGTTTTGTATGACATTATTCGCCATGCTGTCAGGTTTAAAGTTCTGAGTTGGCTGTGCAGGATCTGACTGTTTTGCTAGGACAGTACATAAGGTATTAGAGTTAAGGTCCAAGCTGGGCATTGAGACAAGCTCCTTAGTAATGGATACCAGTATTGGCGGGGCCAGTCTTGGGCAATCAGCATCACCTTTGGCTTCTCCTGTCTGACCTTTAGAAGTACCTTGGGGAGGAGAGGCAGAGGGGGAAATGCATATACTGATGGGGCGTCCACTTCCCGTGCTTGTCTGTGATAAATCCTTGTGCAGAAACTTTAGTTGGTAGTTATGAGGGGAGGCAAATAGATCCATGTCCGAGCATCCCCATTTCTTTATCATCATGTTGAAGACTTGAGGATCCAGGTGCTACTCATGGGGATCCACGAGGTTTCTGCTTAGTTCGTCTGCCAGAGTATTTTTCCTTCCTGGCAGGAATTGTGCCTGCAGATGTACTTGCTAAGTCAATGCTGTGTCCCACAAAGTCATGGCTAGTCTGCAAAGGGGGTAAGAATGTGTTCCCCCTGCTTGTTTATATACCACATGACCGTGGTGTCTGTCTTTATCAGTAGTTGTCCTGGATGAAGTAGGTCCTTGAAGGCTGTCAGGGCATTTTGAACTGCTAGCATCTCTTTCTGATCGTTATGTAGATGCATTTGGTTTGAGGACCATGTGATATGTAGATGCATTTGGTTTGAGGACCACGTGCCCTGAATGCATCTTCCTGCCATGTGGACCCCCCCCCAGGCATAATCTGATGCATCCGTTGTTAGTGTCTGCCTGGCTGGGGGTAATGTGAATGGCTGTCCCTTGTTTTGGGAGCAAGCCTTTGCCCCCCCATCGAAACTCCTGTTGCAGGTAGGGGATGAGAGTAATCAGTTTCCAGGCTGTGGCAATGTTGAGTCCAAACATTTTTAGGTACCATTAAAGTTTCCTCATATGCAGTCTTGCACATGGAATTAATAGGATGCAGGATGCCATGAAGCCCAAAGCCTGCAGAATTTTTCTTGCAGATAACTGGGCCCTTGTTGCCAACATTTTGAAATAGGTAGTCAGTTGCCTTTGTCTGGCATTAAGTAAGCCATCTGGGCAGTTGTATTTAAGCTTGCCCCCAGGAATATTATCTCTTGAGAGGTTACTAGTTTTGATTTCTTTTCGTTGACTGTGTACCCTAGGCATGTTAGAAGCCTTTTCACAAATGCCAGATGCTGTAGAAGAATGTCCTTGTTTTCTGCTTGAATTACAGTCCAAGTAAGGATATATTTGTATTCCTCTTTGTCTGCAGAATGCAATTACTGGTGCCAGGCACTTTAAGACCCTGGGCGCAGTAGATACAAAGTCAACATCTTGAATTTTGGTATATCCAGGAATGTGTTCAAAATAGATAGGTCCAGTATTGGCCTCAAGGCCTTGTCCTTTCTGGGTCCAATAACAGTCTTGAGTAAAATCCTTGTCCTTGCTCTTGTACTTGTTGAATGGCCCCCATGTCCATGAGGGATGAGACTTGTTTTTGTGCCTCTGCCCATTGATTTTTTGGCAGATTTGGCCAGCCGTTTTCCTTTGGCAGGGTATGGAAATGGAACTTGTAGCCTTGTGACACAATATTTAGGACCCACTTGTCCTGGGTTATAATGTGCCAATTTTGAGAAAAAAGTGATAATTTTCCCCTTAAGGGTGCAACCAGGAGATAAGTGCTTAGTGCAGGCAGGGGAAGTCATTGGGACTGTTTCCTGTATGGTTGTGATTTGTCTTCTCAAACTCTGGAGGTAGAAGCCCCCCCACTGCTTTGGGCGGTATGAACCTTGCGCCTGGGATCTGCCTCTTGGGCATCTGGATCTGCTAAAGTCTGCCTGACACAGGAAAGGACCAATTCTTTGCTGGCCAGTGTCTACTAAATTTAGGTGGCTGTATATGTAAAAAAAATTTTTACCGCTTGCATAGATTTAGCTTTGTCCTCCATTTTCTTTAACACCTCTTCTGCCTCAACACCAAACAAAGTATCATGCTATAAAGGTGCATCTAATAATTTAGCTTTAACATGATCAGGCTGATTTTGTTCCTTTAACCAAGCATACCTCCTAATTACAGAACCTGTGACTGTGGCCCTGCAGGAGGCCTCTACAGAATCAAAACCACATTGCAAAGTATGCTTTCCAACTTGTTCAGCTGCATACAATAAATAATGCATTTCCTTGTTTTCTGCACATTGAGTAACATTTTCTGTTTAAGCAATGCCATGACATGTTGCACATTGAGTAACATTTTCTGTTTAAGCAATGCCATGACATGTTGCTATTTGAGCATATGAAACTGACAGTTTAAAGCCCTTATAGCCAAGGTAGCAGATGTGTAAACCTTTTTTCCCCAGCTATCCAGTGTCCCAAAATCTGTCAGAGGGAGTTGGGGTTTTTTGTAGCGGAAGCCTTAACTCCTTTGGGACCCTGAGAAATAATTTCTGGGTCTGCAGCAGGGTTTTTAAGAAGGAATTTATGATGGTCAGCAACCTTGTAATATCTGCAAGGCTTAACCGGAGCTGGAGGTAAGGAGTCAGGGGTAAGAATAGACTCCGAAAACACATCTACAATGTCCAACACAGGTGGGATGGCTAGTGGCTTGTGTTGAGGTAGTAAAAGGAAATCCCTGAGCCTCTTTTTAGATTCTGAAAAATCTTGGCTCTCCCAGTGGAAATGCTCCCTTCATGGTATGTATGGTTTCCCCAAAAGAATAGCCCTCTGGAGGAGAAGCTGAAGGTATAGATTCTTCAGCATCAGAATCCCCATAGTGGGGAAGAGAATATTCCTGATCAGAAGAATCAGAAGAAATGGAAACCTGATCAGAAGATTCATAGTCTGTCTCTTGCCTAGGCCTCTTTCAGGAGGGGGGGGTGGGAACCCCTGATCAAGGTAATAAAGTCTTCGGCCATTTTGAGCATCTGTTTTTTGGTCACAGAGGCCTGACCAAGGCTGCTCCGGACCCATTTGAAGGGATAATATCAGAGGCTCCAATACCTTGAGTTTCCAGCGGCATGGCCGACTCCACCTGGGAGTCGGTAGTGGCCTGCGACTCTAAAGTAGCGGGCGTCAGGGGCTGCGAAAGCGCCTCACTGAGGACCGGCGACTGGCTTAGGAGAAGCATAGTTGTTGGTTTTGGGCCTCTGCTGTCACTTTCCTTTTCTTAACGTTTTTTGTGAACTCCAGTAGTCGGATGACTCTCAGACAACATTTCTGGATAATTAAACCGGCATCCAAAATAGTTTAAAGCAAAGTCATAACGACGCTTAATAATGCGTTGGTTAATTCTAGCACAAAACCAACAACCAGAAATGTGATCAGGGCCTAGGCAAGGAATACAGTAAGAATGAAAATCCTTATGAGGTATTTGATTCCCACAAGAAATACAATTAACTTTTTCTGACGTCGGTCTGGAGCAAGAAAAAAAAAGTTTCCCCAACGGGGTACTTAGCTTTATTGAAGACTTCGGATCTGAAACTCTAACAAGAAAATCTCAGGAGTCGGCCGACCAGCACTTGCTAACTGCTTCGGGCACCGCGCGGCAAGAAATAAAGAAAATGGCATCTGCTGCTTCTTTTATACCCCTGACGAACTAACGTCAGGGAATGGGTGACAGCAGCCGATGCAGGACCCAAGACTTTGGAATTCAGGCCGGCTGAGGGCAACCTGCCAGCAGGATTACCCTAATGTAATGACTGCAACAGTAAAACACAGAACATCCAGCGCTGGATTTAGAAAAAAATTGGCAAATGGTAATGCTTGGTGAAAGTATGTACAGAACTCCAGGTAGCAGCTTCTAGGATGTCCCTGGTAGGGACCTCTGAGAAAGGCTGAAGAGGTAGATGCAGCCCTGGTTGAATGTGGTCTTATCCCCTGTGGGATAGGTTTTCCATGGTGCTTACAGCAGAAATGAAAGCAATGGCCTATCCATTTAGAAATGGTTTGCTTTGAAATGGGCTTCCCCTCTTCCCCGGCAGCAAATGCCACCAGCAACTGTTCAGATTTCCCGAGAGGTTTAGTCCTATCCAAGTAAAATCTAAGTTGTCTGTGCACATCTAAGGAGTGCAGTATACACTCCCCTTTGTTCTGTGGGCTAGAAAAGGTTGTCGTCAAATAAATGGACTGATTAAGAGCCACTCTGGATACTACCTTGGGCATGAAGTAGGGATTGGTCTTGAGGGACACCCTGTCCGCATGAAAGATGATGAAAGGCTCCACTGCCATAAGGGCCTGTAACTCCGACACCCTTCTAGCTGAAGTGACAGCTAAAAGGAAGGCTGTTTTCCAAGAAAGGAATTTCAACTCTGCATTTGCAACTGGCTCAAAAGGAGGTTGATTAAGTTTTTCCAATACAAAGTTAAGGTCCCAGGCTGGAGTAGAGGCTCTCCTTGGTGGCTTGGCCCCTCTGAGGAAAGTACACTTGTGTACACTTACCATAAATGTAGATGTTAGAGTGTATTCACTGTTGCAGTAATTACATTTGGGTAATCTGCTTACAGGTTGCCCTCAGTCGGCCTGATTAACAAAGTCTTGGGTCCTGTGTCCACTGCTATCCCTTCTTCCATGACGTCAGGTTGTCAGGGGTATAAAACATGCAGCAGATGCCATTACATCAGTTTTTCTTGCCCCAGATGTCAGGTGCCAGATGTCAGGTGCCCCACTAATGGGAAGCAATTAAAGGAAAACTCCACCTTAGAACTCAAAAAAAACATTTTTTTCATTGTATCTTTGTTTTTGCGCTATTTTAATGCCTCAAAATCACTCCAAGTGCTTCTTTTACAATTTTAATGTCTTTCTCTCAAAATGGCGGATGATGGGGCCTGCCCTGGTAATGTGATCTTATTTTCTTGCTTTCCTTCCTTTTTCCCAGAATACATTTCAAGTCCTCTTTATACGACTCATGCCAAACATAATGAAGTGGTGCTGTTTTCTCATGCCATTACAATATAATGGCAGCACTGTGAAACACTCGTCTAAACACACCTTCTGTAAAAGAGCTGCTTCTGTGTTTACCTGACTGAGCCTCATTTATCTGTCTGCCAGAGCCTGTTCTATGCTATAAATAGCTGTTAGCTACTTGTAGCAAAAGAAAGCATATAAAAAAGTTTTTTGTAAGAGGAATCTTTTGTAGTCCTAAAACTTGATAAACCCTCCCCCATACTCTCATGCCAAGGTGTGAAAACTCTCACTGCAGTAAATTATTCCTTGCAGTACATTTACAAGTGACAAGTAGTAGGACTCCAAACTTTGTCTGCTACTTCTCAATGCCTTCAGTGTGAGGATTGTTCTCTCTCATGAATGATGCAGACTTAAAATGTGCTTTACTAGTTCAATTATTTCTGTCATGTCCGCCCTCCTTTTTTCTATTTCATATTTATTTATACTTTGATAACCAGAAAAGTAATCTGGTTCCAGGATCCTTTTCAGCCACAACATATGGCAAAGATAATAACAGTTATTAAATGCACTTAACACAAATAACAAAATACTGACAGAAAGACACTGACCAAGATTGCATGTGGAACACACAGCCAATGTGTGACCAAGTAAATCATTGAGCAAAATTTCTAGAATGTATACATTAATAATGCTCAACTATATTATGTCCATTATAAATTCATTGTATGCACACACTGTGTGTATGTGTTTCTGCATATGTATAAAGGACATATGTAGAAAAGCATGTGTGCGCGCATATGTATACATTTAAACACAGCTAAGTACTTCTGATTTCCTTTTCTTAGCGTTATTAATGCAAGAACACATAGTAAATGTATGTTAAAGTAAATTCAGCTGTATATTATGGTTGCTCTCTGACAATGCAAGGACTGACTCAAAGTCGGTAGGAATCTCTTGCAATGGATCTGCATGTACCAGACATGCACCCCCCTCTGGAAGGATGTCACACAAAGCATAAAAGACCTTTTTTATGAACAGTATCAGTGCCACCTAGTTGATAGGGTTGCCACCTGACTCACTCTGCAGTTCTGGCATTTGTGTGTGTGTGTTGGGGGGGGGGGGGTGTGAAAATGGTAAATGCATTTATACTTTACAAGAAAAAGTATTTATTGACTTTTCTCTAAATGTCACAGAAATCTTTGCAATTACTCGTAAGTTATCTTAACACAAACTGTTATAACATTTAAAGCTTAGAATTTCAATACTGGGTTGCTGCTTATGTAAATTTGTCAGAAGAGTTGACAATTTCCTTTAAACCTCTGACCCAATTGCTTTGTTTTGCTACGAAAGGGGAGTGTTAAGTTCTCCTCCCCTCTGCAATAAAAACAGTGGAAACAATTCCATAGCTTTCTGTCTTTTTTTAATATCACCGCCACAATGCCTTTAATGAAACTGGATAGGACCAACAGACAAAACAGTACTAAGCGCTTTCTCCCTTTACTATGTAGGGCATCTTCAGAGTAGAAGTGAATTGTTATGACATTCAAATACTTATATTGTAGATAGTACACGCCTCCAATGTAATTAATCAATCACCCTGTACAACTCATTGATTGCTCTGAGAAATTAACATCTAGTACTCCATACTGTTTTGGATAATAAATATTAAATATAAATATAAATGACAAATACAAATGACTAACCCGACCATACAAAACCTTAAAAATAAACGCACATGCTTTAATATATCTAATTGTATATCTAAAAACTGCTTAGATGAAAAAACAACAAAACATGTATGCTATAAAAACACTAAACTATGCCAATGAAATAATGCCAAAACACAGCTAATATAAACTAATGTGAAACTGCTAAAATGGCAAAAGTGAGCCATTACTGCTGTAGGGCCAATATCAGAAATATAGTAAATATTATAAGAATAAATATAACCTACAAAACAATATAAAATAAACTATATATATATTTGTAGTGAAGAGACTGACTATTATGGTGAACAGATGGTTGATTCTAATGAAGTTTGTAATGACGAGCCTTTTTTAGACTATCAGCCTGTGAGACGCTCGCAAAGGATACGCGAGCGACAACAAGCTATAAACACAAGAACAAACATTTGTGAACGGGAGAGGATATCCACAACACAACAGACGCAGGTGGTCATCAAAGACCAAATAGATATTCCTCCTGTGTGCTTTTTTGACTTTTCATCCGAGTTGGTTTTCGAGCAATTATCTAGTCAAACGAATGGTCTATGCATTTGTGATTCAGATTCTTTGCTTACTAACAATAGTGATGGTTCGCCTAGACCCTTGGATTGGGTCGATGAACCTACGACTAATCAAGTTCCTCACCAAAAGGATAAAGGGTCTCAAAAATCTGTCCTATGCTGCCCGACTGAAAGAACTCCAGCTCTATTCAGTCGCTTACCGCTTGCTCAGAGGTGACCTTTGCCTAACATACAAGGCCATGTCAAACCCAGATTTGATGAATATGCTTCACCTCAAAAAATCTAGATCCATCAGAGCCACAAGGGCGGGAGACTTAAACCTTGACACGGCTATTAATAGGACGTGCTGGAGGGATAGATTCATCACCCAAAGACTCCCTATGCTGTGGAACAAAATCCCGGTACATGTGAGGCAGAGCACTCTGGCCTTGTTCAAGAGAAATCTTGACCAATGGATGGGAGATCGCAGATATACCCCAGGGATTACCTCAGTGTCACTGCTCGACAGAGGCACAGCAAAATAATGGGTATAGTTCCCCATACTAAAGGGGTAAGCACAAACGATGGGCTAGGCTTGTAAATGCCCTCGGGCAGATAGCCTAGTATGAACCTATGAACCTATAATATTACCATGAATCTTGGACAAACAGACCAGTATTCAGTAGCATTTAATGACAATGAAGAGCATTTAGAGTTTTGATTATAATGTAGATCTTGAATATGGCGACAATACCCACAATTTTAATGATGTATTTGGAATTGATTCTAATGAGCATTGCTGCACGTTGATCAAGAAGGGCAGTTTTCATATTTACAATTTTAGTGACTTAATATTAAGTGATCATTTTTGTGAATTATTTAAAAAAGGGTTTTCTTTTATTCCTATTTTTAGACATGATATATACAAAATATTAGTCAATCTTAAGCTTTATGTTAGGGATTTGAATTTGAAATTATATTTTTCCAATCAAAATGTTCGACCAACTCAATATTTACCATGTTTAAAAAGAAAAAGTACTTTCATTCCCTCCATGAATCCCACTATATATTTATTTGAACAGTTATGTGAAACACGTATCAGAGGATTCATGAAGGTTAACAACAATAGATGTGATAACATGACGGCAGGTGAAAGATTTTGTCTGAAACAATTAAGTACCTCAGACACCTATAGGGTGATGAAACCGGACAAGGGTGGTGGGGTAGTCATTATGACCAAAAGTGAGTATTCTGGTAAGATGTTGGAACTATTGAACAACACTACCACCTATGTGAGGGTTTCAAAAAATGAACTGAATAGAGCCTATATAAAACTTGATTGGCAGCTATATGAGTGGTTGATGGAAGGAGTACTAGATAAGGATGAATACGAATACCTGTCTGTTGGCTCTCCAGTTATTCCTTCCATCTTTGGAATACCCAAAATTCACAAGAATATGCACAACCCACCATTCCGTCCTATTGTTTCAGCTAGTGGTTCTAAGACTGAAGCCATGGCATCTTTCATTGATTATCATTGTAAAAGTGTGTTTAAGAACATATCACATGTTCTCAGGGATTCGTGGCATTGTTTAGAAATTATCAGAAACACACCAGTTGAGGGTGAATTTTTGATGGTGACCATCGATGTGGTCAACCTATTTTCTATCATACCCAATGATATAGGGAGATGTTCAACAATAGTTTGGACAGATATAGTTCCCTAAATACATCCAAAAGAAATGTAATTGTTGAGTTGACTGAGATGGGATTAAATAACAATTTTGTTATATTTGAATCAGAGTACTTTAAACAAATTACTGGCGTTGCGATGGGGGCTAAGTGTGCCCCATCCTACGCCAATTTAGTTTTGGTTGACTGGGAAACAAAGTATATTAACACCCTATCAGCAGAAAATTGCGCTATATGTGCAATTTTTGGACATATTAATTTTTTGGAAGGGCACAGTTGAAGAAATACATGAATTTATACATTATATGGAAGAAGGATCTACTTTTTTAAAGTTTCCCTACAAAATACATGGGGATCTATGTGACTATTTAGACATATTGATTAAGGACACCAATAAAGGGGGTTTAATATCCAATATACATCGTAAACAAACATTTTCTAATTCATTCCTGCATTTCAAGAGTTGTCATCCATTTTTTCAAAAGAAAAATATTATGAAAGGCCAAATGGTGAGGCTTTCTAGGCTTATCAGTGATGATAACCTCTATGATGTGGAAATTATGAAGTTAATAAACATGTTTATAGAGAGAAGTTATCCATATGACATTCTCCACAACATTAAATGTGAGGTTAACGAGAAAAGAAATACAGTTTATAAACCGATTCTCAATGGCGGTTTATTAAAGGACAGAGAAACCATTACATCAAACACCATGAGGCATGTTATGGTGTTACCATTTAATGAGGATAGTGGTGATATTAAAAACATTATTGATGAGTCATGGCGGACAGTACTCACCAATGATATTACCAAAATAGTGGGCAGCCAAGCAGTCTTTACATATAGTAGAGGGATGAATATAAAGGAAATAATGGAAAAAGCTGGAAAGCAAGATGTATATACTAATTCAAAGATGAATAAATGTGGATGTTGCAGCATTTGCAAATACATCAGTAATGGTCCATACGTTACAGTACACAATTTTGGTAGGACCTTAAGGTGTCCAGGGTTTTGCAACTGCAACACGAAAATGGTGATATACTTAGTGACTTTTGCCTTAGTCGTCCTACCTTCTATGTAGGTAAGACTATTAGAAAATTGAGACTGAGAATATTGGAACATGTTAGAGACATAAGAAATAAAAAAACTACAAATGCACTTTATATGCATAGCCTGGAATGTAATAATTTCAAAAAGTTCATATTCTTTGTCATTGACAGAATTCCTTATAATGACAAAGGGGGGGATGCAAAGGCACTTCTGGAAGTTAAGGAGTGCCTTTGGCAATTAAGACGTGATGCCTCCAAATCTCCAGGCATCAATGAACATATTTCAATTTCCAGTATATTAAAATACAGGTCCATTAACATATGTTTTCTAAAATCATGAATGTATTAAATTTTTTTTATAAGGTACTAAAAAATTTTTAAGTTTTAAAACTGTAAATTTGAAATATATTTTAATTATACACTATCATGATTATTTATATACACTACAAATATCTATATTTTATATTGTTTTGTAGGTTATATTTATTCTTATAATAATATTTACTATATTTCTGATATTGGCCCTACAGCAGTAATGGCTCACTTTTGCCATTTTAGCAGTTTCACATTAGTTTATATTAGCTGTGTTTTGGCATTATTTCATTGGCATAGTTTAGTGTTTTTATAGCATACATGTTTTGTGTTGTTTTTTCATCTAAGCAGTTTTTAGATATACAATTAGATGTATTAAAGCATGTGCGTTTGTTTTTAAGGTTTTGTATGGTCGGGTTTAGTCATTTGTATTTGTCATTTATATTTAATATTTATTATCCAAAACAGTATGGAGTACTAGATGTTACTAATTTCTCAGAGCAATCAATGAGTTGTACAGGGTGATTGGTTAATTACATTGGAGGCGTGTACTATCTACAATATAAGTATTTGAATGTCATAACAGTTCACTTCTACTCTGAAGATGCCCTACATAATAAAGGGAGAAAGCGCTTAGTACTGTTTTGTCTGTTGGTCCTCTCCAGTTTCATTAAAGGCATTGTGGCGGTCTATCCTGGCTCAGTTTATCTTTACTAGTTTATTACTACTTTGTTGTTTTTTTTAATATCACCTGCTGTGTTCCTGACAGCAGGATTAATTGCCCATCTAAGACTGACAGCAGTACTTGGCAGGGTAAACTACAGATTTATCTTTGTCTATGATATGTCATGCAGGTGGAGACCAACTTGTGAGAAGTTGAGTTTAAAAAAAAGTAGGTGGGCTTTCCTTTCCTTTGACTCCAATGCAAGGAAATAAAAGTTTTAAAAAACTACAAGCTGACTTCTGGTACATACATAATGCTGGAACCATATTGTAGGGAGAAAACAAACCCAGCAATTGAGTTAAACTATGAGAGGGTGGAGTGTTCCTTTAAACATATAAGCACAAAGATATACCTCCAACAAAAAAGCAAATGCAACAAAGGCTTTTAAGCATAATAAAGGAAAGTAGAGGTACAGCCAAATGAAGTTAAGGAGCAGGAGGGAGGGTAACCAGGACTGCAACAGTGAATACACTCGAACATCTACAATTACGGTAAGTGTACACAACTGTACTATGTTCTTCGTGTTTCACTGTTGCAGTCATTACATTTGGGTAGATTCCCAAATCTATGGTTGGGAGGAAGAGTTTAGACAGCATTAGGGCCAGCAAAACTGCAGTGGAAAAACCAGCTCTGGATTTAGAGAAAATTGGTAAATGATCATGCTTGGTGCAAGTATGTGCAGAACTCCAGGTAGCAGCTTCTAGGATGTCCCTGGTAGGAATGCCTCTGAGAAAGGCTGTAGAAGTAGATGCAGCCCTGGTCGAGTGAGGTCTGATCCCCTGGGGGATAGGTTTTCCATGGTGCTTACAACAGAAATGAATGCAATGGCTTATCCATTTAGAAATGGTACTGAAATAGCCTTCCCCTCTGCCCCTGCAGCAAATGCTACCAGCAATTCAGATTTCCTTTGAGGTTTAGCCATGTCCAAGTAGAATCTAAGTTGTTTGTGCACATCTAAGGAATGTACCCGTTCCCCTTTGTTCTGTGGACTGAGAAAGAAGGTTGGCAAATGAATGGACTGATTAAGAGCCACACTGGATACCACCTTGGGCACGAAGGATGGATTGGTTCCGAGTGACACCCGGTCTGCATGAAAAACGATGAAAGGCTCCACTGCCAGAAGGGCCTGTAATTCAGATACCAAGGGCCTGTAATTCAGATACCCTTCTAGCTGAAGTGATTACTAAAAGGAAAGCTGTTTTCCAAGAAAGAAATTTTAAGTCTGCAGTAGCAGCTAGCTTGAAAGGAGGTAGAGCGAGTTTCTCTAAGACAGTTAAGGTCCCAGGCTGGGGTTGGCGCTCTCCTGGGTGGTTTCAAACTTTTTGGCCCCTCTGAAGAACTGTTTGTGCAGTGGATGAGAGAAGAGGGGAGGTTCTGTGCTATAATGAGCTGAAATGGCTGACGCGTGGATTTTAATGGAGGAAAAAAAAACAGGCCCTTGTGAAGCATCTCAGTTAAGTATTGTAAAATCTGAGGTAAACTGGGTGCTGCTGTGCTCATCCCTTGAGATTGGTTCCAGGCACAGAATATTTTCCATTTTTCAGCATAATATTTTCTAGTACTAGGCCTCCTTGCTTCTAAGATTACATCCATCACAGGTTTGCTGAGGGATGGTAAAGGAGAGTTTAAGCCAGGCTGCAAGGTTCAGTGTTGGAAGCTGAGGGTGCAGAATCTGGTTTGCCTGCTGAGACAGCAGGGAAGGAGTGAGGCAGGTGCCATGGAGATAACTGACAGCACAGGAGGAGGTATCAGTGTTGGCGCGGCCAGTCTGGAGCAATCAAAATCATCCTTGGTTGGTCCTGTTTGACTTGGTAGTACTTTGGAGAGCAGAGGCAGAGGAGGGAAGCCATATAATGATAGGTTTTTCCAGCTGAAGGACAGAGCATCCACTTTCCAGGCTTGTGTGGAGTCCTTGTGCAAAATTTGTCCAATTGGTAGTTCTGGGGAGAGGCAAACTGGTCTATATCTGGGCTCCCCCATTCACTTGTCAACATGTTGAAAATCCTTGGTTCCAGTTTCCACTCGTGTGGGTCCATGAGGTTTCTGCTTAGTCAGTCTGCCAGTGTATTTAATTTTCCTGGCAGGAATTGAGCTTGTAGGTGCACTTGGTAGCTCAAGGCTGTGTTCCACAATGCCATGGCTAGTCTGCAGAGGGGGTAAGAATGTGTACCCCCCCCCTGCTTATGTACCACATAACTGTGGTGTTGTCCGTCTTCACCATTAGTTATCCTGGAAGAATGTAGTCCTTGAAGGCTGTCAGAGCATTCTGTACATTTCTTTTTGATTGATATGCAGGTGCATTTGACTTTGGTTCCATTTGCCCTGAATGCACTTCCCTGCCAGGTGAGCCCCCCATGCATAGTCGGATGCATCTGTTAGGGTTTGGGCAGCAGGGGGGGGGGGTGTGTGTGAAAGGTAGTCCCTTGTTTTGGTGGCAGGCCTCTGCCCACCAAAGGAACTCTAGGCGTAGGCAAGGTATGATGGGAATCATTGTTTCTAGGCTGCGAGAATGAGGACACCACAGGCTTTTTCCCAGTGCTTTGCAAAAAGAGCAATCTTTCCCACCAAAGGGGCAGTCAGAAGATAAGTGCTTGGAAATTTTAAAAGGAAGTCACTGAGATAGTTAACCATAGGGGAGAGTCTTATTCCCAGACTTGGAAGTTGAGGCCCCCACTGCTTAGTTCTGGGAGTCCCCTGGGACTGAAACTTGGGGTTTTTGCTGCGTCTGGGTTTGGCTTGAGAAGACCTGGAAGGGGCTGGAAAGGACCAATTGTTAGAGGGCCACTGCCTACTAAATCTAGGAGGCTGAACTTGTAAAAAATCTTTAACAGTTTGCATAGATTTAGCTTTATCTTCCATCTTTTTAAGAACTTCTTCAGCCTTGTTGCCAAACAGGCGATCGTGATTTAAAGGACCATCCAACAATTTAGCTTTAACATGATCAGGCAAAGATTGCTCCTCAAGCCAAGCATGCCTTCTAAGCACAGACCCAGTAACAGCAGCCCTGCAAGAGGACTCTAATGAATCAAAACCACATTGCAAAGTAAGTTTTCCAACTTGTTCAGCAGAATGCATTAAATCCTGTAACTTTTTTCCACATAGTCAGGAAAGTACAGTTTTGTACCTACCATAAATGTAGATGTTAGAGTGCTAATACAGCTGCAGTCATAACAGATGGGTTCTCCTGCAGTCAGGCGGGTCCTCGGTCGGCCGAATTCCAAAGTCTAGGTCCGGCGTCTGTTGTCGCTTCTTCCCGGACGTCAGTGCGACAGGGGTATAAAGGAACCAGCCGACACCATTTTCTTCAGTTTTTCTTGCCCCAGATGTCAGGTGCCCCCAGAAGGAAGGCAATACATAAATTTGTGTAATCATGCAGTGCAATATAATCAAAATACAGTAGTTGCAAGCAAATACATCATAAATGAATACCCCAAATCAGGTTGTATGAGGATGTGTTAGCCTATAGGCCTGTCCCAAGAGGGGAAGGAGGGAGGGAAAAGTACAGTTTTGTACCTACCATAAATGTAGATGTCCGAACTGGATAGCATCTGCAGTCATAACTGGGTTGTCCTGTCGTCAGGCAGCCCTTCAGTCGGCCGGATTCCAAAGTCCGGGTCCGGCTTCGGCTGATGTCGCACTTCACCCGACGTCATCTCTGTTGGTCTTCGGGTATAAAGGCATCAGCCGACGCCATTTTTCTCAGTGTTTCTTGCCCCAGATGCCAGTTTCCCTCTTGAAGGCTAAAATTTGGATAAATGCCAATGTTTCCAAAAAGATAGAGGTAAACACAAAAATAAGCATGTATGTACATATATACAAACAAATACACCATAAAAGACTCCCCCCACCAGCTAGCTATTAGGAGGGTAAACACCCTAGGAGTACCACAGAGGGGAAGGAGGAGGTAATCCTGACTGCAGATGCTATCCAGTTCGGACATCTACATTTATGGTAGGTACAAAACTGTACTATGTCCTTCATGGATGCATCTGCAGTCATAACAACTGGGTAGAATACCATAGCCAACTAGTGGAGGAGGAAAAACTAGCTTATGGTGTGTTTAGGATCCCTTGCAGTACAGCAGTGGCAAACCCTGCTCGGGATCTGGAATATAGAGGCAAATTATAATGCTTGGCAAATGTATGCACGGAGGTCCAAGTAGCCGCCTCAATAATGTCTTTGGTTGCCACTCCTCGTAAGAAGGCTGTGGTAGTGGCTGTTGCCCTTGTAGAATGAGGTCTTATGTTCTGTGGAATTGGTTTTCCATGGAAGGAGTAACAGAATCGTATGCAATTTCCTATCCATTTGGAGATTGTCTGTTTGGAAATAGCTTTTCCTTCCCTTCCTGTTGCATAGGCTACAAAAGCTGGTCAGTTTTTCTGCTACTTTTGTTCTGTCCAGGTAGTAGCGTAGCTGTCTATGTACATCCAAGGTATGCAGTATTCTTTCCCCTCTGTTTTGTGGGTTGGGAAAAGGTAGGTAGGTGGATTGCCTGGTTTAAAGACACTCTGGATACCACCTTAGGCATAAATGTAGGATTAGTCCTCATGGACACTATCTTGGTGGAAGATTAGGAAGGGCTGTACTGCCATTAGGGCCTGAAGTTCAGAAACCCTCCTGGCTGAGGTTATTGCCAGTAGGAAAGCAGTTTTCCACGATAGATGCTGTAGGTCTGCTGTTGCTGCTGGTTCAAAAGGTGATAGTGTCAACTTTTCTAGCACAAAGTTCAAGTTCCAAGCTGGCAATGGTGGTTTCCTTGGAGGTTTTACATTCTTGATTCCTCTGAGGAACTGCCTGAGTAAAGGATGTGAAAAGACAGGTGGATCAAAGCTGTATTCTGCTGATATAGCTGATGCATGTATCTTGATGGAGGAGTAGGACAGGCCTGTATGTAGAAGTTCTGCCAAATACTCCAGAATGTTAGGCATATCTATGTTTGACACATCTTTTCCTCTTTCAGTACTCCAAATGACAAACCTTTTCCATTTTCCTGCATAGTTCCTTCTTGTTGAAGGTCTGCGGGCTTCAAGAATAATATCTTTAACTCTTTGGGAAAGTTCTGGATTAGCTGCTGCTATGTGATGTTCCATGCAGTCAGTTGCAACGTTTTTAGGTTTGGATGCATGATGCTGTAGTTGTTCTGAGTTAACATCAAAGGCATCAGGGGTATTGGCCACATATTGTTCCGAGACATGCTCCTCAGCAGTGGGTACCAGTGTTGTCTTGGCCAGTTTGGAGCTATCAGGATTATCCTTGGACGCTCTTCCTTGATTTTTAGTAATACCTTGTGTATCAAGGGAAGAGGTGGGAATGCATATGCTGCTAGGCCTTTCCAGCTGAAGGAGAGCGAATCCACTTTCCATGCCAGTGGGTGGAATGTCCTTGTGCAGATTTTTTGAGCTGGTGATTGAGAGGGGAAGCGAATAGATCTATCTGAGGCATTCCCCATTTCTTTGAGATGGTCTTGAAGATGTCCGGGTGTAGCATCCATTCGTGGGCATCCGATGTGGTTCTGCTTAATATGTCTGCTAGAGTATTCTCCTTTCCGGTACAAATATTGCCTGTAACTGGATGTTGTAGCTGAGTGCCAGGTTCCACAGCTCCAAAGTCATTCTGCATAGGGTGTATGAATGAGTGCCTCCCTGTTTGTTGATGTACCACATGACTGTGGTGTTGTCTGTCCTTATCATCAACTGGCCCTCTTTGAGAAATGGTCTGAACTTTTGGATTGCCAGTTTTACTGCCAGCATTTCTTTTAGGTTGATGTGCAGGTGAAGTTGATCCTGCGTCCACAATCCTTGCACGCATTTGTCCAGCATGTGGGCCCGCATCCTAGGTCTGAAGTGCCTGTTGTGATGGTCTGGTTTGCTTGACATCTGCGAAAGGGTAGACCTGGGTTTGACTGGCATGCTTGAGCCCACCATAGGAACTCCTGTTTTAAGCATGGAATTAGTGGAATTTCTGTTTCTAGGCTGTGCCTGTGTTGGGACCATAAATTCTTTAGGTACCACTGTAGTTTTCTCATATGTAGTCTGGCAAGTGGGACCAAGATTATGCATGATGCCATGAAGCCCAAGGCCTGCAGTACTTTTCTTGCTGTTAACTTGTTCTGTTTTGTTAGAGCCAAGAAGTTTTTCTGCAGTTAGGAATGCCATTTGTCTTACTGTGTCCAATTCCGCACCCAAGAATGTCCTTGTTTGGGATGGTATCAGCCTTGATTTTTGTAAATTGACTGTGTATCCCAGTGCTTGTAGCAAGTAAATGACCCTTTGTAAATCTGTTGTCAGCTTGCTTTTGTTGTCCCCTTGTAGCAGGCAGTCGTCCAGGTATGGGTAAATTTGAATTCCCTGTAGTCTGCAGTGGGCGATTACTGATGCCAGGCATTTTGTGAATACTCTGGGCGCAGTAGATAAGCCAAAGGGCAATGCTGAGAATTGATAATGCTCTGATCCTGCAAGAAATCTGAGGTATCTTCTGCAGATTGGTCGAATGGGGACGTGCAGGTATGCCTCCTTGAGATCTAGAGTTACCAGCCAACACTCCTTGCCCAGCATGGGAAGAAGTTGCTGTAGGGTCAGCATTTTGAATTTTGGGACAATGATATATGTATTTAAGGTGGACAGGTCGAGAATAGGTCTCCAACTTTTTTCCTTTCTTGGAACTAGGAATAGTCTGGAGTAGAATCCCTTTCCTTGTTCTGTTGTTGGCACTCTTTCCACAGCTCTCATGTTTGCTAATTGCATTATCTGTTGTAGAGCCTCTGTTTTTGATTTGGAGGTAGATTTGGCATTCCTCTTTTGACTGGTAAAGTGTGGAAGTGGAACCGGTAACCTTGATCTATGGTTTGTAAAATCCACTTGTCTTTTGTGATATAGTGCCAGTTCTTCGAAAATAAGGTTAATTTGCCGCCTAAAGGAGCTGCTATTTGTTCCCTGGTAGGCGGATTTAGAGGTAAGTCACTGTGGTTGTGTTGTTGTAGTGGCAGTGGTTGTGTCTGTGCCTCTGTTGTTACCTTGCCACTGTCGTCCTCTGTAGGCACCTCCTCTGGATTGGTTTCTGCCTCTGGAACGTCTATTCCTGCCCCTTTGGGATCTTGTGGAGTCAGGAAAGGACCAATTTTTGGCAGGCCAGTTCCTGCTAAACCTTGGGGGTTGCACCTGCAAGAAATCTTTAACCGTTTGAACAGATTTTGCCTTTTCTTCCATTTTCTTCATTACCTGCTGGGCAGGTGTACCAAACAAGCTGGTCTTATCCATAGGAGCATCTAATAACTTAGCTTTAACATGATCCGGTAAGGCTTGTTCCTTTAGCCATGCATGTCTTATCACTGTGCCAGTCATGGCTGATCTAAATGAAGCCTCCAGTGCATCATAGCCACATTTTAAGGAATGGTTACTAACCTGTTGTATGTTATTTACCATTTCTAATACATATTTCTTATCAATAGAGTCATCAGAGGATAGCTTTTTTGTTAACTGATCAAGCATAAACTCTTGGTATTGTATCATGTGAAACTGACAGTTTAAAGCTCTAGCTGAGAGAGTAGCTGAGGTGTAGACTTTTGCCCCATCTGTCTAATGACCTGGCTTCCCTTTCAGAAGGAATAGGGTTTTTAGCTGTGGTCGAGGCTACTGCCCTGGGACCCTGGGATATAGTTTCGGGGTCTGCAAGTGGGGCCTTGTAAAGGTGGTGATGAGTGTCTGGTACCCTGTAAAATCTGTCTGGTTTGGCAGGGGCTGGAGGTAAAGAATCTTGTGCAGAGCAGACATCATTGAAGGCATCGTCCACCACAGAGAGGACAGGAGGTAAAGCTAAGGGCCTGTGCTGTGGAAGGTGCAGAAAGGTCCTAAGTCTTTTTCTGGAGTCTGAGAAATCCTGCTGCTGCCATTGGAACTGCTCTCATGGCATGTAAGGTTTCCCCAAAGGAGAATTCTTCTGGTGGGGAAGCAGCTGGAATGGATTCTTCAGCATCTGAGTCTTCATAATTGGAGAAAGGAGCCTCTGGCTGGTCTGTTATGTCTGATTCATCGGCAGAATCATCAGAGGACACAGGCTCGGGGCTCTGCCCTAGGTCTCTTCTCTGGGGCTGAGAGGCCCTGTCTGGGTGAGATTGAGATCCCCTAATTAATGAAATTAAATCTTCTGCCAGAGTAAGCATTTGTGAACTAGAAGAGGGCCTGGTTGTAGGGGTTTAACAGGCACTGTTTTAGTAGTTTTGGCTGCTTTAGCCCTGGCAAAGGCCTTAATGGACATGGCTGCTGGAGGCCTAGCAGCACCACGTGCTGGGGTAGAGACATCCAAGGGAATGGTGTCTGATAAGTCAGTGGCAACCACCGTAGTGGATAAAATTTCTGAGGCCGATTCAAGAGAAGTAGCAGGGCCTCAGTGGTAGTGATAGATTCAGCTGTACTTTGATCAGTTTTCTCGGTTTCGCCGAAACCGAGACACTCACGGTTTGCTTAACCATGGTTTCGCCGAAACCGATCGCGAAAGTGTCGGTCTTTATCTTTGCGCTTTTTAGCAGATTGGGTAGTCGGAGGATCCGACGGCATAATATACAAAATCAGAACCGAAAACTGTTCAGCAAACTCCGACCGACTAAGCGCTCGTCGGTTGAATGAAGCACAGGCCGAACAGGCTGCTACGTGGGCTGGGCCTAAACAAGGCAGACAATAAGAGTGGAAATCTTTATGAGGTATTTGTTTCCCACAGGTTAAACAATTATTAACTTTTTCTGACATCGGCTGAGGCAAGAAAGAGTCCCCAACGGGGTACTTAGCTTTAGAGGTCTTCGAAGTAGTATTCGGTAGAAGTAATCTCTGGATCCGACCGACCGGCACTTGCGAACAGCTTCTGCTTCGGGCGCCACGCGGCAAGAAAGACTGGGGAAAATGGCGTCGGCTGATGCCTTTATACCCGAAGACCAACAGAGATGACGTCGGGTGAAGTGCGACACCAGCCGAGGCCAGACCCAGACTTTGGAATCCGGCCGACCGAAGTGCTGCCTGACGACAGGACAACCCATTTGTTATGACTGCAGATGCATCCTTGAAGGACATCAGTACTCTTAAGACACAAATCCTTAAAAAAAAAAAAATCTTAAGGACCCGTGGAAAGGCAGGAACTACAAAAAAGCCTTCATGTGGAATGTCTGAGTGGGTTTTCATTATGAAACTCACTCCAAAAACCTAATATGCAGGATACATCCCTTTTGCACTTGTGCATAAAATTAGGAGTTGTGTACTTACATAACTTAGTATCTGTGTTGTCCACTTTCATTCTTCCTCTAAGGAGTTAAGGATTGGTCCTCTGATCCCATTCAGTTGCATTTTCCAGACTTTGAATCAGATTCTCAAGCTCCTCCCTCTTCCCATAATGCACTACACTACCTCTAACTCCTCAGGTGAAGTGCGACATCAGCCGAAGCCGGACCCGGACTTTGGAATCCGGCCGACTGAAGGGCTGCCTGACGACAGGACAACCCAGTTGTTATGACTGCAGATGCATCCATGAAGGACATCCTGGACTGCAGCTGTATTAGCACTCGAACATCTACATTTTATGGTAGGTACAAAAAGTACAGTTTTGTACCTACCATAAATGTAGATGTCCGAGAGGAATGCATCTGCAGTCCTTACAAATGGGTTGTCCTGTCGTCAGGCAGCCCTTCGGTCGGCCGGATTCCAAAGTCTGGGTCTGGCTTCGGCTGGTGTCGCACTTCACCCGACGCCATTTGCAGTTTTCGGGTATAAAGGCATCAGCCGACGCCATTTTCCTCAGTGTTTCTTGCCCCAGATGCCAGGTGCCCTCTTGGTAGGCTAAATTTGGATAAATGCCAAGGTTTCCAAATAATAGAGAGCAAACACACAAAATAAACATGTATGTACATATATACAAACAAATACACCATAATAGATCCCCCCCAAGCTAGCTGAAGATTGGTAAGTACCCTAGGAGTACCTCAGTGGGGAAGGAGGGTAATCCTGACTGCAGATGCATTCCTCTCGGACATCTACATTTATGGTAGGTACAAAACTGTACTATGTCCTTCAAGGATGCATCTGCAGTCCTTACAAATGGGTAGAATACCATAGCTAAACTAGGGAGGAGGAAATGAGAATAGATTATGGTGTAGTCAGGATCCCTTGCAAAACAGCAGTGGCAAAGCCAGCACGGGATCTAGAGTATAGAGGTAAGTTATAATGCTTGGCAAATGTATGCACGGAGGTCCAAGTAGCAGCCTCTATAATGTCCTTGGTAGCCACTCCTCGTAAGAAAGCTGTGGTAGTGGCTGTGGCCCTTGTGGAGTGAGGCCTGATGTTCTCTGGAGTTTTCTTTCCATGGTAGGAGTAACAAAATCTAATGCAATTTCCTATCCATTTGGAGATTGTCTGTTTAGAAATTGGTTTTCCTTCTTTTCCTGTTGCATAAGCTACCAGAAGCTGGTCAGTTTTTCTATTGCTTTTTGTCCTGTCCAGGTAGTAGCGTAATTGCCTGTGTACATCCAAGGTATGTAAAAGCTTTTCTCCCCTGTTCTGTGGATTGGGGAAGAATGTAGGAAGGTGGATAGCCTGATTTAAAGAGACTCTGGATACCACCTTAGGCATAAATGTAGGATTTGTTCTCATGGACACTATCTTGATGGAAGATCAGGAAGGGTTGTACTGCCATTAATGCTTGTAGTTCAGAGACCCTTCTTGCTGAAGTTATTGCCAGCAGGAAGGCAGTCTTCCAGGATAAGTATTGCAAGTCTGCTGTAGCTGCTGGCTCTAAAGGAGGGAGAGTCAGTTTTTCTAGCACAAAGTTCAAGTCCCATGCTGGCAATGGAGGTTTCCTGGGAGGTTTTACATTTTTAATTCCCCTCAGAAACTGTCTGAGCAGATGATGCGAGAAGACAGGAGGATCCAAGCTGTATTGTGCTGAAATAGCTGATGCATGTATCTTGATGGAGGAATAGGACAGGCCTGTGTGGTAGAGCTCAGCCAAGTACTCCAGGATGTTGGCTATGTTCACCAGTGTCACATCTTTCCCTTTTGCAGCACTCCAGATGAGATATCTTTTCCATTTTGCTGCATAATTCTTTCTTGAAGGCCTACGAGCCTCCAGGATTATGTCCTTAACCCTTTGGGATAAATTTGGGTTAATTTCTGTCATGTAATGTTCCAGGCAGTTAGTTGCAGAGTTTTTAGGCTTGGATGCAGAATGTTGTAGTTGTTCTGTGTCAGCAGTAATGGGATCAGTGGTAGTTTCCATATTTGTTCCCTGGACATGCTCCTCAGTAGAAGGTACCAATGTTGTCTTGGCCAGTCTGGGGCTATCAGAATGATCCTTGGACGTTCCTCTTTGATCTTGAGAAGCACCTTGTGCATCAAAGGAAGTGGTGGGAATGCATATGCTGTCATGCTTTTCCAACTGAAGGATAGGGAGTCCACCTTCCAAGCAAGTGGGTGGTAAGTCCTTGTGCAGAATTTCTTCAACTGGTGATTGTATGGGGATGCAAACAAGTCTATTTGTGGCAATCCCCATTTTCTTGTGATGGCTTTGAAGATGTCCGGATGCAGCATCCATTCGTGGGCATCTGTTATAGTTCTGCTTAGTATGTCTGCTAGAATGTTTTCCTTCCCTGGAACATAAATTGCCTGTAACTGAAGGTTGTAACCCAGAGCCACATCCCATAGGTCTAGTGCCAGCCGGCATAGGGGTATGTGTGTGCCTCCCTGTTTGTTGATGTACCACATAACTGTGGTGTTGTCTGTCCTTATCAACAGCTGGCCTTCGTGGAGAAGAGGTCTGAATGCCTGGATTGCCAATTTTACTGCCATCATTTCTTTTAGATTTATGTGCAGATGCAGTTGGTCTTGAGTCCATAGGCCTTGAATGCACTTGTCCATCATGTGTGCCCCCCAACCGAGGTCTGAGGCATCTGTTGTGATAGTTTGTCTTGGATGACTTTTGCTGAAGGGCAGTCCTGTGTTTGATTGACAGGCCTGTGCCCACCATAAGAACTCTTGTTTCAGGCATGGGATCATTGGAATTTTGGTTTCCAGGCTGTGCTTGTGCTGAGACCACAAATTCTTTAGGTACCACTGTAGCTTTCTCATATGAAGCCTGGCATGAGGGACCAGAATTATGCAGGATGCCATGAAGTCTAGAGCTTGTAACACTTTCCTTGCAGTTAGATGGCTCTGCTTTGTTAATGCAGCAAAGAAGAGAGGAAGTTGTTCTTTCTTTTCTGCAGTTAGAAATGCCATTTGTTTTGATGTGTCCAGTTCTGCACCCAGAAAGGTTATTATTTGGGATGGAATCAGCCTTGACTTTTTTGAATTGACTGTGTATCCCAGGGCTTGTAGCAGGTAGATGACTCTTTGTAAGTCTTCTGTTAATTTGTTTTTGTTGTCCGCTTGTATCAGGCAGTCGTCCAGGTAGGGATAGATTTGAATCCCCTGAAGTCTGCAATGAGCGATTACTGATGCCAGGCATTTCGTGAATACTCTGGGCAGTAGATAAGCCAAAGGGCAATGCTGAGAATTGATAATGCTCTGATCCTGCAAGAAATCTGAGGTATCTTCTGCAAATTGGTCTTATGGGGACGTGCAGGTATGCCTCCTTGAGATCTAGAGTTACCAGCCAAGACTCCTTGCCCAGCATGGGAAGAAGCTGCTGTAGAGTCAGCATTTTGAATTTTGGAACAATGAGGAATGTGTTTAGAGCAGACAGATCTAGAATAGGCCTCCATTTGTTTTCTTTTCTTGGTACCAGGAAGAGCCTGGAGTAAAATCCCTTCCCTTGCTCCATAGATGGTACCTTTTCCACAGCTCTCATTCTTAATAATTGATATATTTGTTTTAGAGCTTCTGCCCTTTGAGTAGGTGGGTAGGTTTGGCATTCCTCTCTTTCCTGGTAGAGTATGGAAATGGAACCTGTAACCTTGGTCTATAGTTTGCAAAATCCATTTTTCTCTTGTAATGCAGTGCCAGTTTCTTGAAAATAAGGTTAGCTTTCCGCCTAAGGGTGCTTCTAGTTGTTCCCTGGTAGGCGGTGTCACCGCCAAGTCACTGTGATTGAGTTGTTGTAGTGGTGGTGGCTGTGTCCGTGCCTCGTTTGTTGTTACCCTGCCACTGGCGACCCCTGTAGGCACCTCTGGGTTGGTTTCTGCCTCTAGAGCGCCTATTACTGCCTCTTTGTGCCTTAGAGGACACCGGAAAGGACCAATTCTTGGAGGGCCAATTCCTGCTAAACCTTGGAGGTTGAACTTGTAAGAAATCTTTTACGGTTTGCACAGATTTTGCTTTCTCTTCCATCTTTTTGAGAACCTGCTGTGCAGGGGCACCAAATAAATTGACCTTGTCCATAGGTGCATCCAAAAGCTTAGATTTGATATGGTCTGGTAATGCCTGTTCTTTCAACCATGCATGCCTCCTGATAACTGTGCCCGTCATGGCTGATCTAAAGGAAGCCTCCAGTGCATCATAGCCACATTTTAAAGAATGGTTACTAACCTGCTGAATGTTATGTAACATTTCTTGAACATACTTTTTATCTAAAGATTCTTCAGAGGACAGCTTTTTAGTCAACTGGTCAAGCAAACTCTTGATATTGAATCATATGAAATTGGCAATTCAAAGCTCTAGCTGACAAAGTAGCAGAGGTGTAAACTTTTTTACCCCATCTCTCCAAGGACCTGGAATCCCTTTCAGAGGGGAGGGGGTTTTTAGAGTAAGTAGCTGCTACAGCTTTAGGGCCCTGGGAGATAGTCTCTGGATCTGCAAAAGGGGCCTTATATAAGTGGTGATGAGTGTCCGGGACCCTGTAGTACCTATCTGGTTTAGCAGGAGCCGGAGGTAAAGTATCAGAAGTGCAAGCATCATTAAATGCATCATCAACAACAGATAGAACTGGAGGAATAGCTAAAGGCCTATGCTGTGGTAAGTGTAGAAAGGTCCTAAGCCTTTTTCTTGAGTCTGAGAAATCTTGGCCCTGCCACAGAAATTGTTCCCTCATAGCATGCAAGGTTTCCCCAAAGGAAAATTCCTCAGGAGGAGAGGCTGAAGGGATGGACTCCTCAGCATCGGAGTCTTCGTAAGTAGAGTAAGAAGCCTCAGGAGGATCAGAATGTTCTGAATCATCAGAAGAATCATCTGTGGCTACTGGCTCAGGGGGCTCTGCTCTAGGCCTCTTTTCTGGAGGAGGGAGAGAGGCCCTGTCTGGATGAGGCTGGGATCCACGGATTAAAGTGATGAGATCCTGTGCCAAAGAAAGCATATGGGAGCTGGTGCTGGGCCTGTGAGAGGGGGGGCTTGGCAGGCACTGGCTTGGAAGTTTTGGCTGCTTTAGCCCTGGCAAAGGCCTTAATAGACATAGCTGGAGGAAGCCTAGCAGCTCCACGTGCAGGAGTAGAAATATCTAGTGGAATGGTGTCTGATAAATCCTGTGAAATCGCAACAGAAGGCTGGATTTCAGAAGCCGTTTCTACCAGAATAGAAGAGGCCTCGGTAGAAGGGAAGTTGTCGGCTGAAGAAAGAACCGCTTGCTCGGATTCGGCCGAAATCGAGACACTCGCGGATTGCTTGGCCGTGGTTTCAGCCGAAACCGCTGGACCGCGAAAGTGTCGGTCCTTTTCGCGCTTAGTTATTTGCGTGGTCGGAGGATCCGACGGCATAATGTAGGCAAAATCGGAGCCGAAAATCTGTTCAGCAAAGTCCGAGCGACGCCTCAGCCCGCCGGTTAAAGAAGCACAGGCTAGACAAGCTGCTACGCCGTGGTCTGGGCCTAAACAATGTATACAATAGGAGTGGAAATCTTTATGAGGTATTTGTTTCCCACAAGATAAACAGTTATTAACTTTCTCTGACATCGGCTGAGGCAAGAAAGAGTCCCCAACGGGGTACTTAGCTTTATAGAAGTCTTCGAAGTAGTATTCGGTAGAAGTAATCTCTGGATCTGACCGACCGGCACTTGCGAACAGCTTCTGCTTCGGGCGCCACGCGGCAAGAAAGACTGGGGAAAATGGCGTCGGCTGATGCCTTTATACCCAAAAACTGCCGCAATGACGTCGGGTGAAGTGCGATACCAGCCGAAGCCAGACCCAGACTTTGGAATCCGGCCGACCGAAGGGCTGCCTGACGACAGGACAACCCATTTGTAAGGACTGCAGATGCATCCTTGAAAGACATCTGTGCTATGTTCATCGTGCATACAGCTACAGTCATAACAGATGGGTAGAATCCCAAAGCAAAGAAAAGGGTGGTAGGCACTAGGTGGAATTAGGAGGAGCCAAAATGCCCTGCAAGACTGCAGTGGCAAAGCCTGCTCTAGATTTTGAGTATAATGATAGGTTGTAGTGCTTGGAGAAGGTATGCACAGAACTCCAAGTGGCTGCTTCCAAAATATCCTTGGTAGGGACTCCTCTAAGGAATGCTGCAGAGGTGGCCGTGGCCCTGGTGGAATGAGTCCTAATGCCTGTAGGAACAGTTTTGCCATGAAAGGAATAGCAAAAGCGTATGCAGTGAGCTATCCATTTTGAGATTGTCTGTTTGGAAATTGGCTTCCCTTGAGCTCCTACCGCATAGGCCACAAAGAGCTGTTCTGATTTTCTGAAAGGCTTTGTTCTGTCCAAATAACGCAGTTGTCTGTGGATGTCCAAGGAATGTAGTAATCTCTACCCTTTGTTTTGAGGATTATAAAAAAGTAGGTAAATGTATGGCCTGATTTAAAGCTACCCTGGATACCACTTTAGGCATAAAGGACGGGTTGGTTCGTAAGGAAACTCTGTCCTGATGGAAGATAAAAGGTTGGACGGCCATGAGAGCCTGTAGTTCTGAAACTCTACGAGCTGAGGTGATAGCCAGAAGGAAAGCCGTTTTCCAGGACAAATATTGCAAATCTGATGAGGCAGCTGGCTCAAAGGGAGGCAAGGTCAGTTTTTCCGGTATGAAATTAAGATGCCAAGCAGGTATTGGTTGTTTTCTTGGAGGTCTTAAATTCTTAGCCCCTCTGAGGAACTGCCTTAGGAGAGGGTGAGAGAATAAAGGTGGATCAGTGTTGTATTCTGCAGAAATGGCTGATGCATGGATTTTGATGGGAGGAGAAAGAAAGTCCACTGCTTAGCAGTTCAGCCAAATATTGTAGTATTTGAGGTAAATTCAGTTTTCCAGGATCCTGGCCCTTTTTCTCATTCCAGACACAAAAACATTTCCATTTTGCGGAGTAAGCTTTTCTAGTTTATGGCCTTCTGGCCTCCAAAATGACATCCTGCACCTCCTTGGAGAGTAGGGCCTGTTGTGATGCTAAGGAATCTTCCATGCGGCTAGATTGAGTGTTTTTAGCTGGCTGTGAAGAGTTTTGAAACTGTGCTGAGTCAGAAGAGGTGGCATTAGAGGCAGGGTCCATGATGGGGAATGCGTCAGGTTCCCCAGGAGTGAGTACTAGTGTTGCCTTGGCCAGTCCGGAGCAATGAGGATCATCTTTGGTCTGTCTGCTTTGGTCTTTAATAGAACTTTGGGCAGCAGAGGAAGAGGAGAGAAGGCATAAACCGTCATTGATGTCCAACTGAAGGAAAGAGCGTCCACTCTCCAGGCCTTTGGATGGAAGATCCTTGAACAGAATTTTGACAATTGATGATTCTTGTGGGAGGCAAAGAGATCTATGTCTGGCCTTCCCCATTCTTGTATTATTTCTGTAAAAACTTTTGGATGCAATTTCCATTTGTGTGGATCTGTCATATTCCTGCTTAGGTCGTCTGCCAGCGTGTTTTCCTTGCCTGGCAAGTACTGTGCTTGTAGTTCCATCTGTAAGTCCATGGCCATGTTCCAAAGTGACATGGCCAGTCTGCATAGGGGATAAGAATGTGTTCCTCCCTGTTTATGTACCACATAACTGTGGTGTTGTCCATTCTTATCAATAGTTGACCTGGTTGTAGAAGGTCCTTGAAAGCTATAATAGCATTTATTACTGCTAGCATTTCTTTTTGATTGATATGAAGGTGCTTTTCTTTTTGGGACCATTTGCCCTGAATGCACCGGTCTGTCATGTGCGCCCCCCAGGTGTAGTCCAAGGAGTCTGTTGTGATGACTTGATTTGCTTGAGGCTTGTTGAATGGAAGACCTGTGTTGGACATGCTTGAGGCCACCACAGAAATTCCTTTTGTAGACATGGAATTAGTGGTATTATTGTTTCCAAACTGTGGCTGTTTTGAGACCATATGTTTTTCAAGTACCATTGTAGTTTTCTCATATGCAGCTTTGCACATGGGATTAGTAAGATGCAAGATGCCATGAATCCCAGAGCCTGCAGGATTTTCCTTGCAGTCAGCCTGGTGCAATTTGCCAGTGTTCTGAAGTATTGAATTAGTTGCCCCTGCTTCTCTGGCGTGAGGTAGGCCATCTGGGTGTTTGTGTCCAAATTGGCACCCAGGAAAATTATCTTCCGAGAGGGTATTAGACTTGATTTCTCTTTAGTTGACTGTGTATCCCAGAGAGTTTAATAACATTATTACATAAGCCAGATGTCTCAGAAGAATGTGCTTGCTGTCCGCTTGGATCAGGCAGTCGTCCAAATAAGGGTATATTTGTATCCCTTGAAGTCTGCAGTAGGCAATTACTGATGCCAGGCATTTCGTGAATACTCTGGGCACAGTAGATAAGCCAAAGGGCAATGCAGAGAATTGATAATGGGTTGAACCTGCAAGAAATTTGAGGTACCTTCTGCAATTCGGTCTGATTGGGACATGCAGGTATGCCTCCTTGAGGTCCAATGTTACCAGCCAAGACTCCTTGCCCAGCATGGGAAGAAGTTGCTGTAGAGTGAGCATCTTGAATTTTGGTACGAGTAGAAATGTGTTTAGGATGGATAGATCCAAAATAGGTCTCCAATCTTTTCCTTTCCTTGGCACCAGAAATAGCCTGGAATAAAAACCTTGACATTGTTCGTGTGTAGGTACCTCTTGAATAACTTTCATGTTTATGAGATCTGAAATTTGCCTTTGTGCCTCTGCCCTTTGATTGTGTGGCAGGTTTGGCATGCCTCTCATTTTTGGAAGGGTATGAAAATGGAATTTGGAAGGGTATGAAAATGGAATTTGTAGCCTCTGTTTATAATGTCCAGGATCCATTTGTCCTTTGTGACATGCCAATTTTTTGAAAATAATGCCAGCTTTCCTCCTAAGGGGCTGCCATTTGAGACCTGGTTGGCATGCAAAGGGGAAAGTCATTGGGTTTGCTTTCTGAAAGATTGCGAGTTTGTCCTCACCACCTCTTTGTGTAGGAGCTTGCCAATGTCTGCCTCTATACGATCCTTGTGATTGTCCTCTGCCCCTCAGGCGCCTGTATCTGCCTCTTTGGAGTCTGTCTGTGGCAGGAAAGGACCAGTTTTGGAAGGCCAATTTCTACTAAAACGTGGGGGTTGAACCTGCAGAAATTCTTTCACAGTTTGCATTGATTTAGCCTTTTCCTCCATTTTCCGTAATACTTCCTCCAGTCCTTTTGCCCAAAAAAGTTTTCCCTTTTTAAAGGGGCCCCAAATTTAAACTTTTCCCCTGTTTAAAAAAACCCTTGTTCCTTGAGCCCCAAACTTTTTCCAGGAAAAATGACCTTTTTCCCCCTTTTTAAAAAAACCCGGATCAAAACCACATTTTAAGGTTTTTTTTCCCCCTTTTCTTCCTTTGCACCAAATTTAAATCCTTTAAGGGGGTTGGTTTAATTTTTCTTTTAATTTGATAAAAAAGGGTTTTTGGGAATGAAAAAGACAGTTTAAAAGGCCCCCAGGGAAAAAGGGGGCAAGGTTTTTTCCCCCCCCCTTTAAGGGATCGGAAATTTTCCCCAAGGGTTTTTTGGAATTTGGGGGTTTAACCCCTTCCCGGAAGGTTTCCCCGGGGAGCAAGGTTTTTAAAAAGAAAATTGGGGAGGGGTCAAAAGGAAACCCCATCCCGAGGCTTAAAAGGGGAGGGAAGGTTCCCGGTTTAAGGAGGCCCTTTGAAAACCCCCCCCCTCTGGGCCGCAGGGGGGCCAGAACCTTGGGTTTAAAAAAAATTCAGCCTTTTCTTGTTTCCTGGGGGCCCTTCCCGTGGAAATGGTTCCCCCAAGGTTTCAAGGGTTTTTTTAAATTTGGGGAAACCTTTTGGGGGGGAAAAGAAGGTTAAAACCCTTGAAATGGGGGTGGCCCGTTTCCCAATTTTGAGTTTCAAAAATGGGCCCTGATCGAGGAACCCCCCCACCCGGGCCGCCGAGGTTTGGAACCCTGATTTGGGTTTAAACCCACCAATTTTAAACTTTTTTTGGGGCATGGGGCCCTGGAAAATGGGCCCTTTTTTGTAGCCCCCGGTTTTGGAGTTGCAAAAGGTTTTCTTTTAAGAAATTGGTTAAAGGGGGTTTAAAGGAGAAAAGGAAAAGGGGAAGGGGCTGGGAAACAAGGGAGGGAATGGTCCTTTGTTTTCCCCCAAGAAAAAACTTTTAATTTGTTGCTGGTTGAGGGAAAACCCCTCACTTTTGAAAACCCAAACCCCCAGGGGTGGCCCGGGCCCTTTTAACGGGGTTCAGGCCGGGTGAAAAAAACTGAAAAAATTTTGGGGTGGTGGTTCCAAGTAGAGGGGGGGAACCCAGCCGGCCTTGCTTTGGTTTAAGAGCCCCCAGGGGGGGAGAACCCACTTTTTGATAGTTAAAAGCTTTCCCCAAAAAAATTTTCGAACCCCAATAAATATTTCTTTTAATTTTTCAAGAAATTTGGGGTTTTGGGGCCCAAACCCAAAGGTCGAAATGGAAACCTTTTTTCCCCTTTGCCCCACAAGAAATAAATTTTAATTAAAAATTTTTGCCCCCGGCCCCGGAAAAGGGTTTCCCCTCTTAGGTTTTAAAAGGAAATTTTTTCCCTTTTCGGGAAACCCGGAGGCCAGGGGGTTTCCAAAATGGTTTTTCCCAAAAAAGATAAAAAATGGTCGGGGTTCTAAACCCCTTGCTGAGGAGGGAAGGGAAACCCCACGCGACCTGGCTTTGGAAATTTCCCAGAGGAACCCCCTGGCAGGGGAAACCCTCTTTTGAACCCCAAATGTTTTGGACAAAATCATTTTTGAAGAGTCCAAAAAAAAATTCTGATAAAATTTTAACAATAAATTTAAGGTTTAAAGTTTTTCAAAGGGGCCAAGGGGGCCCGGGTGAAACCTTTTTAAATATCCCGGAACCCCAGTAAGAAAGGGGGGATTTTTGCAAAAAATTTAACCCTGAACCTGGAAATGGTTTTTGGTTCAAAAGTTTTAAAAGGAACCTTTCGGGAAAGGGTTTACTGGGGAACGGAGGCAGAAAGCCAAAAGGATTTTTAAAGCCTCAACCCCTGGTTTGAAAAGGGGGAATTTACTAAAGGCCTATTTAGGAGGAAAAATTAAGCAATCCCTTTTTTAAAAAGGAAAAACGGCCTTTTCCCGGGAAAAGTTTTGGAAAAACAAAGGTTTTTCCCCAAAAAAAATTCCCAAGAAAGGGAAAAAATTTCAGGGGTTCTTTTGTTAAGGGCTTGGTTTCATCAAAAAATTTTTAGGGAAGGACTGTAATTCAAAGGCCAAAAAAGGGTTAAGCCACTCCCTTTTTTTTTTTCCCCGAAGAGGGTGGAAAAAAAGCCTGGGTACCCAAAACGTTAATTTAACCCAGGGAAAGAAACGATTTAAAATTATGCAACAGGTGAATAAATTCTCAGCAAGGTGTGAAGGGGGGGCTTTTGTTGGTTAAAAGGTTTAAGAAACTTAGAAAACCCAAAATTTAAATAGAAGAATCTGGGGAAAGGGGGCCTTCCCCCCCTTTTTAGGAAAAAACTTTTATTTTTGAAAGATTTTTTAAATAGGTTTTGGACATCCCCCTTGTTTTTTGAAATGGTAGAAAAGATAAAATTCCCGGGCCCCTTATTTGAAATTTCAGAATTGGCTTTGCACAAAAGGGAGGGAAACTGGGCCCGGTACAGTGCAATGGAAAGGGGGGAATTTTTTCCACCAAATAATCAAAAACCCTTTTTGCCTGTTTTACAAGGAAAATTTAAGGGAGGCAAAAAGGGGGCTAACCCAAAAAAAATTCCCGGATGCAAAGGGGATAAATTTCCCCCAAGGGGGTGAGTTTGGTGCGAATTGAAGACCCGGGGGGGGGAAAAAGGACGCCCCCAGGAAAATGTTAATGGGAACTGGGGGTGGAGATTTCCCAAAAAGCCTGATGATTTTGTTTTCAAAAAAAAAAAAAAAAAAAAAAAAAAAAAAAAAAAAAAAAAAAAAAAAAAAAAAAAAAAAAAAAAAAAAAAAAAAAAAAAAAAAAAAAAAAAAGAAAAAAAAAAAAAAAAAAAAAAAACCCCGCCCCCCCCCGCCACCCCCCCCCCCCCCACCCCCCCCGTCCCCCCCCCCCCCCCCCCCCCCCCCCCGTAAAGGGGCAAACCTTGGTAGCTCCCAAGGCCAAAATTTTTTCCACCCCCCAAAAAGGCCTTTTTGTTTTTGGGGGAAAAAGGGTATTTTAGTGGGGTTCCCCCCCTGCTTTGGGTTTTTTAAACCACCCTTTAACACCAGGCTAGACAAGCTGCTACGCCGTGGTCTGGGCCTAAACAATGTATACAATAGAGTGGAAATCTTTATGAGGTATTTGTTTCCCACAAGATAAACAGTTATTAACTTTTCTGACATCGGCTGAGGCAAGAAAGAGTCCCCAACGGGTACTTAGCTTTATAGAAGTCTTCGCAGTATTCGTAGAAGTAATCTCTGGATCTGACCGACCGGCACTTGCGAACAGCTTCTGCTTCCGCGCCACGCGGCAAGAAAGACTGGGGAAAATGGCGCGGCTGATGCCTTTATACCCAAAACTGCCGCAATGACGCCGGGTGAAGTGCGATACCAGCCGGCCAGACCCAGACTTTGAATCCGCCGATCAAGGGCTGCCTGACGACAGGACAACCCATTTGTAAGGACTGCAGATGCATCCTTGAAAGACATCTGTGCTATGTTCATCGTGCATACAGCTACAGTCATAACAGATGGGTAGAATCCCAAAGCTAAGAAAAGGGTGGTAGGCACTAGGTGGAATTAAGAAGAGCCAAAATGCCCTGCAAGACTGCAGTGGCAAAGCCTGCTCTAGATTTTGAGTATAATGATAGGTTGTAGTGCTTGGAGAAGGTATGCACAGAACTCCAAGTGGCTGCTTCCAAAATATCCTTGGTAGGGACTCCTCTAAGGAATGCTGCAGAGGTGGCTGTGGCCCTGGTGGAATGAGTCCTAATGCCTGTAGGAACAGTTTTGCCATGAAAGGAATAGCAAAAGCGTATGCAGTGAGCTATCCATTTTGAGATTGTCTGTTTGGAAATTGGCTTCCCTTGAGCTCCTACCGCATAGGCCACAAAGAGCTGTTCTGATTTTCTGAAAGGCTTTGTTCTGTCCAAATAACGCAGTTGTCTGTGGATGTCCAAGGAATGTAGTAATCTCTACCCTTTGTTTTGAGGATTACGATAAAAAGTAGGTAAATGTATGGCCTGATTTAAAGCTACCCTGGATACCACTTTAGGCATAAAGGACGGGTTGGTTCGTAAGGAAACTCTGTCCTGATGGAAGACAAAAGGTTGGACGGCCATGAGAGCCTGTAGTTCTGAAACTCTACGAGCTGAGGTGATAGCCAGAAGGAAAGCTGTTTTCCAGGACAAATATTGCAAATCTGATGAGGCAGCTGGCTCAAAGGGAGGCAAGGTCAGTTTTTCCGGTATGAAATTAAGATGCCAAGCAGGTATTGGTTGTTTTCTTGGAGGTCTTAAATTCTTAGCCCCTCTGTGGAACTGCCTTAGGAGAGGGTGAGAGAATAAAGGTGGATCAGTGTTGTATTCTGCAGAAATGGCTGATGCATGGATTTTGATGGGAGGAGAAAGAAAGTCCACTGCTTAGCAGTTCAGCCAAATATTGTAGTATTTGAGGTAAATTCAGTTTTCCAGGATCCTGGCCCTTTTTCTCATTCCAGACACAAAAACATTTCCATTTTGCGGAGTAAGCTTTTCTAGTTTATGGCCTTCTGGCCTCCAAAATGACATCCTGCACCTCCTTGGAGAGTAGGGCCTGTTGTGATGCTAAGGAATCTTCCATGCGGCTAGATTGAGTGTTTTTAGCTGGCTGTGAAGAGTTTTGAAACTGTGCTGAGTCAGAAGAGGTGGCATTAGAGGCAGGGTCCATGATGGGGAATGCGTCAGGTTCCTCAGGAGTGGGTACTAGTGTTGCCTTGGCCAGTCCGGAGCAATGAGGATCATCTTTGGTCTGTCTGCTTTGGTCTTTAATAGAACTTTGGGCAGCAGAGGAAGAGGAGAGAAGGCATAAACCGTCATTGATGTCCAACTGAAGGAAAGAGCGTCCACTCTCCAGGCCTTTGGATGGAAGATCCTTGAACAGAATTTTGACAATTGATGATTCTTGTGGGAGGCAAAGAGATCTATGTCTGGCCTTCCCCATTCTTGTATTATTTCTGTAAAAACTTTTGGATGCAATTTCCATTTGTGTGGATCTGTCATATTCCTGCTTAGGTCGTCTGCCAGCGTGTTTTCCTTGCCTGGCAAGTACTGTGCTTGTAGTTCCATCTGTAAGTCCATGGCCATGTTCCAAAGTGACATGGCCAGTCTGCACAGGGGATAAGAATGTGTTCCTCCCTGTTTATGTACCACATAACTGTGGTGTTGTCCATTCTTATCAATAGTTGACCTGGTTGTAGAAGGTCCTTGAAAGCTATAATAGCATTTATTACTGCTAGCATTTCTTTTTGATTGATATGAAGGTGCTTTTCTTTTTGGGACCATTTGCCCTGAATGCACCGGTCTGTCATGTGCGCCCCCCAGGTGTAGTCCAAGGAGTCTGTTGTGATGACTTGATTTGCTTGAGGCTTGTTGAATGGAAGACCTGTGTTGGACATGCTTGAGGCCACCACAGAAATTCCTTTTGTAGACATGGAATTAGTGGTATTATTGTTTCCAAACTGTGGCTGTGTTGAGACCATATGTTTTTCAGGTACCATTGTAGTTTTCTCATATGCAGCTTTGCACATGGGATTAGTAAGATGCAAGATGCCATGAATCCCAGAGCCTGCAGGATTTTCCTTGCAGTCAGCCTGGTGCAATTTGCCAGTGTTCTGAAGTATTGAATTAGTTCCCCTGCTTCTCTGGCGTGAGGTAGGCCATCTGGGTGTTTGTGTCCAAATTGGCACCCAGGAAAATTATCTTCCGAGAGGGTATTAGCCTTGATTTCTCTTTAGTTGACTGTGTATCCCAGAGAGTTTAATAACATTATTACATAAGCCAGATGTCTCAGAAGAATGTGCTTGCTGTCCGCTTGGATCAGGCAGTCGTCCAAATAAGGGTATATTTGTATCCCTTGAAGTCTGCAGTAGGCAATTACTGATGCCAGGCATTTCGTGAATACTCTGGGCACAGTAGATAAGCCAAAGGGCAATGCAGAGAATTGATAATGGGTTGAACCTGCAAGAAATTTGAGGTACCTTCTGCAATTCGGTCTGATTGGGACATGCAGGTATGCCTCCTTGAGGTCCAATGTTACCAGCCAAGACTCCTTGCCCAGCATGGGAAGAAGTTGCTGTAGAGTGAGCATCTTGAATTTTGGTACGAGTAGAAATGTGTTTAGGATGGATAGATCCAAAATAGGTCTCCAATCTTTTCCTTTCCTTGGCACCAGAAATAGCCTGGAATAAAAACCTTGACCTTGTTCGTGTGTAGGTACCTCTTGAATAACTTTCATGTTTATGAGATCTGAAATTTGCCTTTGTGCCTCTGCCCTTTGATTGTGTGGCAGGTTTGGCATGCCTCTCATTTTTGGAAGGGTATGAAAATGGAATTTGGAAGGGTATGAAAATGGAATTTGTAGCCTCTGTTTATAATGTCCAGGATCCATTTGTCCTTTGTGACATGCCAATTTTTTGAAAATAATGCCAGCTTTCCTCCTAAGGGGGCTGCCATTTGAGACCTGGTTGGCATGCAAAGGGGAAAGTCATTGGGTTTGCTTTCTGAAAGATTGCGAGTTTGTCCTCACCACCTCTTTGTGTAGGAGCTTGCCAATGTCTGCCTCTATACGATCCTTGTGATTGTCCTCTGCCCCTCAGGCGCCTGTATCTGCCTCTTTGGAGTCTGTCTGTGGCAGGAAAGGACCAGTTTTTGGAAGGCCAATTTCTACTAAAACGTGGGGGTTGAACCTGCAGAAATTCTTTCACAGTTTGCATTGATTTAGCCTTTTCCTCCATTTTCCGTAATACTTCCTCAGCATTAGCACCAAATAGTACATCCTTTTGAAGAGGGGTGTCTAGTAATTTAGCTTTGACATGATCAGGCAAGGCTTGTTCCTTGAGCCAGGCATGCCTACGTATGACTGAGCCTGTAACAGCAGCTCTACATGAAGCGGCTAGAGCATCAAAATCACATTGTAAGGTATGCTTACCCACTTGTTCTGCACTATGCATCAAATCCTGCAACTCCTTCAAGTCTGGCTGTTCAGGTTGTGACATTTTACTTTTCAATTGTGACAGCTAAAATACTAACAGTTTTTGTATATGAAACTGACAGTTTAAGGCCCTCATGGACAAGGTAGCAGAGGTATATACCTTTTTCCCCCCACCTTTCTAAGGATCTGGAATCTCTCTCGGAAGGCAATGGATTTTTGGCAATGGAGGCCTTAACTCCCTTGGGCCACTGTGAGATGGTTTCTAGGTCAGCAGCATGGCTTTTGTATAGAAATTGGTGAGAGTCAGGAACCCTGTAGTACCAGTCAGGCTTAACTGGAGCTGGAGGTAGAGAGTCCGGGTTAAGGCAGGCCTCCGAGTAAACATCATCTAGGATGTCCAAGACAGGAGGTATAGCCAGAGGCCTGTGCTGGGGTAACAAAAGAAATTCCCAGAGCCTTTTCTTGGAATCTGAATAATCCTGGCCTTCCCAGTGGAAGTGTTCCCTTAAGGTATGCAACGTTTCCCCAAATGAGTAATCCTCAGGGGAGGATACAGAAGGAATAGACTCCTCCGCATCAGAGTCTTCAAAAGGGGAGTAAGGCTGTTCCTGATCAGAGTGTTCTGAAATAATGGAGCCCTGATCAGAGGAGGGGGAATCTTCCTCCACTCTGGGCCTTTTGTCCGGAGGGGGCGGAGAACCTCTGATTAGAGTAATTAAATCCTCAGCCATTTTAAGCATCTGTTTCTTAGGCATGGGGCCTGGAGATGGGCCCTGTGTAGCTGGTCTCTTAGAGTGCATGGTTGCTTTAGACTTGGTGAAAGCCTTGATGGAGAAAGAGGAAGGTCTGAAGACACCTTGAGTGGAGGTGGACCTGTCCACATTCTGTGTTTCAACGCCAAGAGTGGCTTCGGTATCTGTAGTCGGGGTGTGGGCCGAGGAGCCTGCGACCTCGGGCACTGGAGACACCGCCAAAGATGTGTCGTCTGTAATCAGGGGCTGCATAGGCGCCTCGCTGAGAACCGGACCACATGTAGTCGACTTTGGTGTGGTGTCAGTAGAGGCCGCGGACCTCGAGTGTCTGTCCTTGTCTCTGCGTTTTTTAGACAAAACCGGAGTCGGAGTATTCAACGACATAGTATAGTTAAATGCTTTCCCAAAATAATGCTGGGCGAACTCCGCCAGACGCTTAATAGTGCGTTTGTTGAATGTAGCACAAAAGCGACAGACTGAGACGTCGTGGTCTGGGCCTAAACAAGGAATACAGAGGGAATGGAAATCCTTATGCGGTATTTGCTTCCCACAAGAAATACAATTATTAACTTTGTCTGACATAGGTCTGAGGCAAGAAAAGTTTCCCAAACGGGGTACTTAGCTTTTAAGAAGACTTCGGTTTCCAAATTTTCGTAATCACAGGAGCTGGCCGACTGGCACTTGCGAACTGCTTCAGGCACCGCGCGGCAAGAAAGACTGAAGAAAATGGTGTCGGCTGGTTCCTTTATACCCCTGTCGCACTGACGTCAGGGAAGAAGCGACGGCAACCGACGCCGGACCTAGACTTTGGAATTCGGCCAACCGAGGACCCGCCTGAGGGCAGGAGAACCCATCTGTTATGACTGCAGCTGTATGCACGATGAACATTCAACACTTTCTGTTTAAGCAGTCCAATAACATATTGCTGATATTTTAACATATGAAATTGGCAGTTTAAAGCTCTAATGGCCAAGGTTGCTGAAGTGTAAACCTTTTACCCCATCTATCCAGCACCCTGGAGTCATCAGAAAGGGTAGGATTTTTAGCAGTAGAAACCTTAATGCCCTTGGACCCCTGTGAAATGGTTTCTGGATCTGCAAAAGGATTTTTGAAAAGGAACTTGTGGGACTCCCTGTCAGGTTTACTGGGAGCAGGAGGCAGGGAATCAGGGGCCAAACTGGATTCCAAGAAAGCATCAACAATGTCTAGTACAGGAGGAATAGCTAAAGGCCTATGCTGAGGTAGGAGAAGGAAATCCCTAAGCATCTTTTTTGAATCAGAAAATTCCTGGCTTTCCCAGTGGAAATGCTCCTTTGGAGTATGTAAGGTTTCCCCAAAAGAAAAATCCTCAAGAGGGGAAGCAGAGGGAATACAGTCCTCTGTATCAGAATCCTCATAAGTAGTTAAGGACAAATCCAGGTCATCAGAAGAGTCAGAAAGAACAGAATTCTGATCAGAAGATTCATAATCAAGCTCAGCCCTAGGCCTCTTAGCCACTCTTATTTGTTTTTTAGGCATAGAGGCCTGAGCATGTGGCCTGGGTGTCATTCTTTTAGACATGGATCGAGATTTAGGCCTTAGTAATGAAAGAGGCGTCTATTTAATATGCAAGTCCGTAGGCCTGAATACACCCTCAGAAGCCAGTGCCTGCAAGGTAGAGACATTTGTTGGTTCAATAGTTGAAGCATCTCATGGCATACCAGACTGCGAATCAGAAGTAAGGGGCTGCAAAAGTGCCTCACTGAGTACCGGCGAACTTGGCGACTGGCTTAGGAGAAGCATTGTCGGCAGTTTTGGACATCGGCAGCCTCCGTCTGTTTTTTTTGGAATCCCGGTAGTCGGATAGCTCACAGATGACATTTCTGGATAATTAAACTGAGAACCAAAATATTTAGAGGCAAATATATACAGACGGATAGTGCGCTGATTAAATAAAGCACAAAACCGACAGCAAGGTACGTCGTGGTCAGGGCCTAGGCAAGGAATACAGTACGAATGGAAATCTTTGAGGCATTTGCCTTCCACAAGTAATGCAATTAACTTTTACTGACATCGTTAAGGAGCAAGGAAAAGTTTCCCCAACGGGGTACTTGGCATTTAGTTGAAGACTTCGGTTCTGACACTCAAAAATTTCAGGAGTCGGCCAAGCGGCACTTGCTAACTGCTTCGGGCACCACACGGCAAGAAAGACTGATGTAATGGCATCAGCTGCATGTTTTATACCCCTGAAGACCTGACATGGAAAAAGGGACAGCAACTGACAGGACCCAAGACTGTTAATCAGGCCAACTGAGGGCAACCTGCAAGCAGATTACCCAAATGCAATGACTGCAACAGTGAAACAAAAAATATCTGCTTGAGCAGAGGATGAGAGAAGAGGGGTGGTTCTGTGTTGTAATGAGCTGAAATGGCTGAGGCATGAATCTTGGAGAAAAAGGAAAGGCCCTTGTGAAGCATCTCAGTTAAGTATTAAAGAATCTGAGGTAAAGTGGGTGCTGCTGTGCCCATCCCGAGTTTGGTTCCAGGAACAGAATCTTTTCCATTTTTCAGCATAAGATTTTCTAGTACTAGGCCTCCTTGCCCGACAGCAACTGACAGGACCCAAGACTGTTAATCAGGCCAACTGAGGGCAACCTGCAAGCAGATTACCCAAATGCAATGACTGCAACAGTGAAACAAAAAATATCTGCTTGAGCAGAGGATGAGAGAAGAGGGGTGGTTCTGTGTTGTAATGAGCTGAAATGGCTGAGGCATGAATCTTGGAGAAAAAGGAAAGGCCCTTGTGAAGCATCTCAGTTAAGTATTAAAGAATCTGAGGTAAAGTGGGTGCTGCTGTGCCCATCCCGAGTTTGGTTCCAGGAACAGAATCTTTTCCATTTTTCAGCATAAGATTTTCTAGTACTAGGCCTCCTTGCCTCCAGAATGACATCCAACACTTGTTTACCAAGAGGGTGGTAACGGAGAGATCAGGTAATTAGCCAGGCTGCCAGGTTCAGGTTTAGAAGCCGAGGGTGCAGAATCTGGTCCTTGTGCTGGGACAGCAGGGTAGGGATCTGAGGCAGGTGCCAGCAGTGACACTGCATGAGGGGGTACCAGTGTTGGCGTGGCCAGTCTGGTGCAATCCGTATCATCCTTGGTTTGTCCTGTTTGATCTTTAGTAGTACCTTGGGAGAGGAGAGGCAGAGAAGGAAAGGCACAGACTAACAAATTTTTCCAGATGATGAACAGGGCATCTACTTTCCAAGCTTGTTTGTGGGAAGTCCTTGTGCAGAACTTGTCCAATTGGTAGTTCTGGGGGGAGGCAAACAGGTCTATCTCTGGGCTCCCCCATTTGTTTATCAACATGTTGAATGTCTTTGGTTCCAGTTTCCACTCGTGTGGGTCCATGAGATTTCTGCTTAGATCGTCTGCCAGTGTATTTAGCTTTCCTGGCAGGAACTGAGCCTGTAGGTGCACTTGGTAGCTCAAGGCTGTGTTCCACACAGACAAAGCTAGTCTGCAGAGAGAGTATGAGTGGGTTCCCCCCGGCTTGTTTATGTACCACATAACAGTGGTGTTGCCAGTCTTTACCATTAATTGTCCTGGAAGAATGTGGTCCTTGAAGGCTGTCAAAGCATTCTGTACAGCTAACATTTCTTTTTGATTGATATGCAGGTGCATTTGACTTGGGTTCCATTTGCCCTGAATGCACTTCCCTGCCAAGTGAGCCCCCCATGCATAGTCTGATGAGTCTGTTAGGGTTTGGACGGCAGGGGGTAGAGTGAAAGGCAGTTCCTTGTTTTGGTGGCAGGCCTCTGCCCACAAAAAGAACTAACCGTAGGTAATGTATGATAGGAATTATTGCTTCTAGATCCTGAGAATGTTGACACCATAGGCTTTTCAGATACCATTGTAGTTTCCTCATACACAGTCTTGAATATGGAATTAGGAGAATGCAGTAGGCCATGAACCCCAAGGCTTGCAGTATTTGTCTTTCAGATAGCAGGGTCTTTGTGGCCATTAGTTTGAAGTAAGCTGTCAAATGAATTTGTTTCTCTGGTGTGAGGAAAGTAATCTGTGAAGCTGTGTTCAAGCTTGCTCCCAGGAATACATTTTGTTGGCAGAGTACCAGATGTGATTTCTTTTTGTTTATGGTGTACCTCAGAGAAGTTAGCACTTTGTACAAATGCCAGATTCAATAGCATGTCCTGGCTTTCTACCTGAATTAAGACAATTGTGCAGGTATGGGTATATTTGAATATTGCTTTGCCTGCAAAATGCAATGACTGGAGCTAGGCACTTAGTGAACACCCTGGGCGCAGTAGGTAAGCCAAAGGGCAGTGCAGAGAACTGACAGTGCAAGAAGCCTGCTTTGAAGCGTAGGTATCTTCTGCAAGATTCCCCGATTGGGATGTGCAGGCAGGCTTCCTTTAAATCCAGTGTTGCCAACAAGGCATCCTTGCCTAGCATAGGAAGTAACTGGTGAAGAGTTAGCATCTTGAATTTTGGGATCACCAAAGAAGTGTTTAGGATAGAGATCCAGGATAGGACACCAGGAGTTGTCCTTTCTGGGCACCAGGAAAAGTCTTGAGTAGAAACCTTGTCCCCTTTCCTCTTCTGGGACAGTTTGAATAGCTCTTACACTTGAGAGAACCTGCTTTTTTAGCCTCCGCCCACTGATTTAGGGGTAGCTCTGGCCAACTGTTTGGGGTTGGTACAGTGTAGAAGTGGAATCTGTATCCTTGGGAAACTATATTTAAAACCCATTTGTCCTGGGTAATGAGTTCCCAGTTTTGCCTGCAGAGCAATCTTTCCCCCCTAAAAGAGCAGTCAGTTGAGAAGGGCTTGGAAGTTTCAAAGTTAAGTTACTGAGACAGTTTACCATAGGGGAAGTCTTACTACTCCCTGCTTTGGAAGTGGGAGCCCCCACTGTTTAGTCCTGTGCGTACCCTGGGACTGAAGCCTTAGTGTTCTGCTGGTTCTGGGTTTGGACTGAAGGCCTAGAAGAGGCAGGAAAGGACCAATTCTTAGATGGCCAATGCCCACTAAATCTTGTACGCTCTACTTGTAGGAAATCTTCAACAGTTTGCATAGATTCCTCCCATCTTTTTAAGTACTTCTGCTTTGTTGCCAAACAGGCAGTCCTGGTTTAAGGGAGCATCCAGCAATTTAACTTTAACATGGTCTGGTAAAGATTGCTCCTTAAGCCAAGCATGCCTTCTAAGTACAGGACCAGTGACAGCAGCCCTGCAAGATGCCTCTAGTGAATGAAAACCACGTTGAAAAGTAGGTTTTCCAACTTCAGCAGAATGCATCAAATCCTGTAAATCCTTATTTTCAGTACAGTCAGGAATCATCATTTTCTGTTTAAGCAATCCAATAATATGCTGCTGATAGTTTAACATATGAAACTGGCAGTTTTTAAGACCCTAATGGCCACGGGTGCAGAAGTGTATACAGTACAGTTTTGTACCTACCATAAATGTAGATGTCTGATAGGAATGCATCTGCAGTCCTTACAAATGGGTAGTCCTGTCGTCAGGCAGCCCTTCGGTCGGCCGGATTCCAAAGTCTGGGTCTGGCTTCGGCTGGTGTCGCACTTCACCCGACGTCATAGCTGCAGTTTTTCGGGTATAAAGACATCAGCCGACGCCATCTTCCTCAGTGTTTCTTGCCCCAGATGCCAGGTGCCCTCTTTGATGGCTAAATTTGGATAAATGCCAATGTTTCCAAATAGTAGAGAGCAAACATAAAATAAGCATGTATGTACATATATACAAACAAATACACCATAATAGATCCCCCCCAAGCTAGCTGAAGGATGGCAAATACCCTAGGAGTACCACAGAGGGGAAGGTGGGTGGGTAATCCTGACTGCAGATGCATTCCTATCAGACATCTACATTTATGGTAGGTACAAAACTGTAATATGTCCTTCAGGGATGCATCTGCAGTCCTTACAAATGGGTAGAATACCATAGCTAAACTAGGGGAGGAGGAAAAAAGTAGAGATTATGGTGTAGTTAGGATCCCTTGCAAAACAGCAGTGGCAAAACCTGCTCGGGATCTAGAGTATAAAGGTAAATTGTAATGCTTGGCAAATGTATGCACGGAGGTCCAAGTAGCAGCCTCTATAATGTCCTTGGTAGCCACTCCTCGTAAGAAAGCTGTGGTAGTGGCTGTAGCCCTTGTGGAGTGAGGCCTGATGTTCTCTGGAGTTTTCTTTCCATGGTAGGAGTAACAAAATCTAATGCAATTTCCTATCCATTTGGAGATTGTCTGTTTTGAAATAGGTTTTCCTTCCTTTCCTGTTGCATATGCTACCAGAAGCTGGTCAGTTTTTCTATTGGACTTGGTCCTGTCCAGGTAGTAGCGTAATTGCCTATGTACATCCAAGGTATGCAACAGTCTTTCTCCCCTGTTCTGTGGGTTGGGGAAGAATGTGGGTAGGTGGATAGCCTGATTTAAAGACACTCTGGATACCACCTTAGGCATAAATGTGGGATTTGTTCTCATGGACACTATCTTGATGGAAGATCAGGAAGGGTTGTACTGCCATTAATGCCTGTAGTTCAGAGACCCTTCTTGCTGAGGTGATTGCCAGTAGGAAAGCAGTCTTCCAGGATAAGTATTGTAATTCTGCTGTTGCTGCTGGTTCGAAAGGGGGAAGTGTCAGTTTTTCTAACACAAAGTTCAAGTCCCATGCTGGCAATGGTGGTTTCCTGGGAGGTTTTACATTTTCAATTCCTCTCAAACTGTCTGAGCAGAGGATGAGAGAAGACAGGAGGATCCAAGCTGTATTCTGCTGAAATAGCTGATGCATGTATCTTGATGGAAGAATAGGACAGGCCTGCATGGAAGAGCTCTGCCAAGTACTCCAGGATGTTGGCTATGTTTACTAGCCACGCCTTCTCCTTTGCAGTACTCCAAATGAGATATCTTTTCCATTTTGCTGCATAATTCTTTCTTGTTGAAGGTCTACGAGCCTCAAGGATTATGTCTTTAACCCTTTGGGATAAATCTGGGTTAATTGTCCTTATGTAATGTTCCAGGCAGTTAGCTGCAGAGTTTTCAGGTTTGGATGCAGGATGTTGTAGTTGTTCTGTGTTAACAGCAATGGGATCAGGGGCAGTGTCCATATTTGTTCCCGAGACATGCTCCTCAGCAGTGGGTACCAATGTTGTCTTGGCCAGTCTGGAGCTATCAGAATGATCCTTGGACGTTCCTCTTTGATCTTCAAAAGCACCTTGTGCATCAAAGGAAGTGGTGGGAATGCATAAGCTGTCAGGTTTTTCCAACTGAAAGATAGGGAGTCCACCTTCCAAGCAAGTGGGTGGTACGTCCTTGTGCAGAATTTCTTTAGCTGGTGATTGAGTGGGGATGCAAAAAAGTCTATTTGTGGTAATCCCCATTCTCTTGTGATGGCTTTGAAGATGTCCGGATGCAGCATCCATTCGTGGACATCTGTGGTAGTTCTGCTTAAAATGTCTGCTAGAATGTTTTCTTTTCCCGGTACAAAAATTGCTTGTAACAGAATGTTGTAGCTCAGAGCCACATCCCATAGGTCCAGTGCCAGCCGGCATAGAGGATATGAATGTGTGCCTCCCTGTTTGTTGATGTACCACATAACTGTGGTGTTGTCTGTCCTTATCATCAACTGACCTTCTTGGAGAAATGGTCTGAATGACTGGATTGCCAATTTTACTGCCAGCATTTCCTTTAGATTTATCTGCAGGCGCAGCTGGTCTTGAGTCCATAAGCCTTGTATGCACTTGTCCAGCATGTGTGCCCCCCAACCGAGGTCTGAGGCATCTGTCGTGATGGTTTGGCTTGGTTGACTGTTGCAGAAGGGCAATCCTTTGTTTGATTGACAGGCCTGAGCCCACCATAGGAACTCTTGTTTCAGGCATGGGATTATTGGAATTTTGGTTTCTAGGCTGTGCTTGTGTTGGGACCACAAATTCTTTAGGTACCACTGTAGCTTTCTCATATGCAGTCTGGCATGAGGGACCAGAATTATGCAGGATGCCATGAAGCCTAGGGCTTGCAGTACTTTTCTTGCAGTTAGATGGTTCTGCTTTGTTAATGCCAAGAAGTAGAGAGGTAGTTGCTCTTGCTTTTCTGCAGTTAGGAATGCCATTTGTTTTGATATGTCCAGCTCGAGTCAGCCTTGACTTTTTTATATTGACTGTATATCCCAGGGCTTGCAGTAGGTAAATGACTCTTTGTAAGTCTTCTGTTAGTTTGTTTTTGTTGCCCGCTTGAATCAGGCAGTCGTCCAGGTAGGGATAAATTTGGATCCCCTGAAGTCTGCAATGAGCAATTACTGATGCCAGGCATTTCGTGAACACTCTGGGCGCAGTAGATAAGCCAAAGGGCAATGCTGAGAATTGATAATGCTCTGATCCTGCAAGAAATCTGAGGTATCTTCTGCAAATTGGTCGTATGGGGACGTGCAGGTATGCCTCCTTGAGATCTAGAGTTACCAGCCAAGACTCCTTGCCCAGCATGGGAAGAAGCTGCTGTAGGGTCAGCATTTTGAATTTTGGAACAATGAGGAATGTGTTTAAAGCGGACAGGTCGAGAATAGGCCTCCATTTGTTCTCTTTTCTTGGTACCAGGAAGAGTCTGGAGTAAAATTCCTTTCCTTTCTCCATAGATGGTACCTTTTCCACAGCTCTCATTCTTAATAATTGAGATATTTGCTTTAGAGCTTCTGCGCTTTGAGTAGGTGGTAGGTTTGGCATTCCTCTCTTTCCTGGTAGAGTATGGAAATGGAACCTGTAACCTTGGTCTATAGTTTGCAAAATCCATTTTTCCCTTGTGATGCAATGCCAGTTCTTTGAAAATAAGGTTAGCTTTCCGCCTAAGGGTGCTTCCAGTTGTTCCCTGGTAGGCAGTGCCACATCCAAGTCACTGTGATTGTGTTGTTGTAGTGGTGGTGGCTGCGTCCGTGCCTCGCTGGTTGTTACCTTGCCACTGGCGTCCCCTGTAGGCACCCCTGGATTGGTTTCTGCCTCGAACGCCTATTCCTGCCTCTCTGTGTCTTAGAGGAGTCTGGAAAGGACCAATTTTTGGAGGGCCAGTTCCTGCTAAACCTTGGAGGTTGAACCTGTAAGAAATCTTTCACTGTTTGTACAGATTTAGCCTTCTCTTCCATCTTCTTTAGTACCTGCTGTGCAGGGGAACCAAATAAATTGACCTTGTCCATGGGTGCATCCAAAAGCTTAGATTTGACATGGTCTGGTAATGCCTGCTCTTTCAACCATGCATGTCTCCGGATAACTGTGCCAGTCATGGCTGATCTAAAAGAAGCCTCCAGTGCATCATAGCCACATTTTAAAGAATGGTTACTAACCTGCTGTATGTTATGTACCATTTCCTGAACATATTTTTTATCTAGAGATTCTTCAGAGGACAGCTTTTTAGTTAACTGATCAAGCATAAACTCTTGATATTGAATCATATGGAATTGGCAGTTCAAAGCTCTAGCTGACAAAGTAGCAGAAGTGTAAACTTTTTTACCCCATCTCTCTAAGGATCTGGATTCCCTTTCAGAGAGGAGGGGGGTTTTAGCAGATGTAGTTGCTACAGCTTTAGGACCCTGGGAGATAGTCTCTGGATCTGCAAAAGGAGCCTTGTATAAATGGTGATGAGTGTCCGGGACCCTGTAGAACCTATCGGGCTTAGCAGGGGCCGGAGGTAATGAATCAGGAGCAGTGCAATCATCATTAAATGCATCATCTACAACAGAAAGAACTGGTGGTATAGCTAAAGGCCTATGCTGTGGCAAATGTAGAAAGGTTCTAAGCCTTTTTCTGGAGTCTGAGAAATCTTGGCCCTGCCACTGAAATTGTTCCCTCATAGCATGCAAGGTTTCCCCAAAGGAAAATTCCTCAGGTGGAGAGGCTGAAGGAATGAACTCTTCAGCATCAGAGTCTTCGTAAGGGGAATAAGGAGCCTCAGGAGGGTCTGTATGTTCTGAGTCATCAGAGGAGTCATCTGAGGATACTGGTTCAGGGGGCTCTGCTCTAGGCCTCTTCTCTGGAGGTGGATGAGAGGACCTGTCTGGATGAGGCTGGGAGCCACGAATTAAAGAAATGAGATCCTCAGCCAAAGAAAGCATATGGGAACTGGTGCTGGGCCTGTGAGAAGGGGGTTTAACAGGCACCGTTTTTGAAGCTTTAGCTGCTTTAGCCCTGGCAAAGGCCTTAATAGACATGGCTGCAGGAGGCCTAGCAGCTTCACGTGCAGGGGTTGAAATATCCAAGGGAATAGTGTCTGATAATTCCTGAGAAACCGCAACAGAAGGTTGGATTTCAGAAGCCGATTCCACCAGGCTAGAAGAGGCCTCGGTAGAAGGCATGTTTCGGCCGGGGAAGAACCGCTTGCTCGGTTTCAGCGAAACAGAGACACTCGTGGTTGGCTTAACCGGTTTCGAAAACCGCGGACCGCGAGTGTCGGTCCTTTTCCCATGCTTTTGGTAATTTGTGAAGTCGGGGTCCGACGGCATGATATAAGCAAATTCAGAGCCGAAAACTGTTCTGCAAATTCTGACAGACGCCTAAGCGTCCGGGTTAAAGAAGCACAGGCTAGACAAGCTGCTACGTCGTGGTCTGGGCCTAAACAAGGTAAGCAGTAAGAGTGGAAATCTTTGAGGTATTTGTTTCCCACAAGTTAAAAAGTTATTCACTTTTTCTGACATCGGCTGAGGCAAGAAAGAGTCCCCAACGGGGTACTTAGCTTTTTAGAAGTCTTCGTAGTAGTATTCGGTATGAAATCTCTGGTTCTGACCGACCGGCACTTGCGAACAGCTTCTGCTTCGGGTGCCACGCGGCAAGAAAGACTGGGGAAGATGGCGTCGGCTGATGCCTTTATACCCGAAAAACTGCAGCTATGACGTCGGGTGAAGTGCGACACCAGCCGAAGCCAGACCCAGACTTTGGAATCCGGCCAACCGAAGGGCTGCCTGACGACAGGACTACCCATTTGTAAGGACTGCAGATGCATCCTTGAAGGACATCTTTGTATCCCATCTATCCAGTGCCCTGGAATCTCTATCAGAGGGGGTAGGAATTTTTTGCAATAGTAGCCTTAATGCCCTTGGGTCCCTGTGAAATGGTCTCAGGATCTGCAGTAGGATTTTTTAAAGAGGAACTTGTGAGAGTCAGGAACCCAGCAATATCTATCTGGTTTTCTACGAGCAGGAGGTAAGGAGTCAGGGGCCAAGCCAGACTCAAAAGGCATCAACAATGTCCAGTACAGGTGGGACAGCTAAAGGCCTGTGTTGGTGCAGGAGTAAGAAATCCCTAAGCCTCTTTTCAGAATCAGAGTAATCCTGGCTTTCCTAGCAGAAATGCTCCAAGAGTATGCAAGGTTTCACCAAAAGAGAAATCCTCTGGAGGGGAAGCAGAGGGAGTAGAGCCCTCTGCATCAGAATCCTCATAGGTAGATAAGGGTAAATCCTGGTCAGAGGAAACAAAGTTCAGAATCCTGATCAAAAGAATCACAAGCAAATTCAGTTCTAGGTCTCTGAGGGTGAAGGCTGGTTTTCCCTGATTAAAGTAATAAGGTCTTCAGCCATTATCATTTGTTTTTAGGCATAGAGGCCTGACCATGCAGTCTGGGCATCGGTTTTCTAGTCATGGATCGAGTTTTAGGCCTTGAAGAAGAAGATGGCGTCTGTTTAATAGGCAAGTCAGTAGGCCTGAATACACCCTCAGAAGCCGGTGCCTGCACAGTGGCTCCGGACCCATCCAAGGTAGAGACATCCGCAGGTTCCACAGCTGAAGCATCTCGTGGCATACCGGACTCCAAATGGGTCTCAGTAGAGACCTGCGAATCAGAAGTAGCATGCATCAGGGGCTGCAAAAGCACCTCACTGAGTACTGGAGAACTGGCGACTAGCTTAGAAGCATAGTCGGCAGCTTTGGACCTAGGCAGCCTGTCTACATTTGCGGTTTTTTCGGAATATCGGTAGTCAGGTGGCATACCGAAGCCATATCTGGATAGTTGAACAGAGTACCAAAATATTTAGAATTGTAAATATACAGACAAATAGTTTGTGGTTTAAATAAGGCACAAAAAAGACAGAGGTACGTCGTGGTCAGGGCCTAGGCAAGGAATACAGTACGAATGAAAATCTTTGAGGTATTTGCTTTCCACAAGAAATGCAATTAACTTTTACTGACACTGGTTTAGAGCAAGAAAAAGTTTCCCCAATGGGGTACTTAGCTTTAGTTTAAGACTTTGGTTCTGAAACTCAAAAACCAAAATTTCAGGAGTCAGCAGACTGACACTTGCTAACTGCTTCGGGCATCGCATGGCAAGAAAGACTGACATAATGGCGCCGGCATGCTTTATACCCCTACCAGACATCATGGAAGATGAGACCGCAACCGACACAGGACCCAAGACTTTGACAATCAGGCCAACAATAAGGGCTACTGCAAGCAGATAACCCAAATGTGATGACTGCAAACAGTGAAATACCAAGAACATCTGACTGTCCCAGTTAGATGCCTCAAAATTCTAGGGCAGATGCACTGGTGGCAACAGCCCTTAGTGTGATCTGAAACTGCAAAGGGCTGCCTCAAGAGATCAGTCTGCTCCAGACAATACTAGACAAAAGCAGCATACCTGGGCAATGAAAGGAGTTTGTACAGGCCATCTGACTGCTGAATACAATGTACTCCAAGTAGTGAAGTAGCCTTAACACATTCACTCCAATGGAGCTCAGGAAGTTTGCACTGTAACTTCCAATGGGCGGAGCCTCAGCCTTACGACAGAATCAAATGATGCCCTCACATTTCAAACAAATGTTCATATTTCTGGAACCATAGGGGTTTTGAAAAAAGTATAAATGGCAAACTCTTCATCACAAACTTTTTATAGTGGTAGTATGCTTTAGGTTCTAAACCTGAAAATTAATTTTATAAGTCACAGTAAAAGTTACATTTGTAATATTTTGTAAATAAAAAAGTTATTAAATAGTTAATCGCTGTGTAATCCAACGTAACTACTGTGTTTATTTTACTGTGGAGGTTTTCTCCCCGGGCCTCCGCTGAAAATGGACCCACGTCCAGTCGGACACTCCCAGTCAACAAATTTAAATAAATAAATAAATAAATAAACAATGTCCTCACCATAACATTCCATTTGAGTAGTTATACTTCATTTTTCTGCAATCTGTGGGTATATGGATCCGTATAGGATCAGAGCCGGCAACTTTTTTGCTAGCATCTGCTCCAAGCTCTGAGCTCCTCCCCTTACCCATAATGCCCTACCATCTCCCATCTTCCCTCAGATTTAGTTTGCTGCAACTAAAACATAAGCAACTCAACCCAATAAACCAAACCGGAAATGACAGGACAAGGTCTGGGGGACAGAGGGAGGGAATGTTGCAAAAAAATGAACTAGTCAGATGGAACATTATGGTGAGTACATAACTTCTTTATCTGAAGTAGTTAACTTCATTTTATCTGCAACCTGTGGGACAGAGTCCCCAGCTACTCCGATCCTGGGAGGCCCTTATGGAAGTATATTCATAATCACCGCAGAGCCAAAGAATGCTCTACCCCTCAAAATAGACCAAAAGGTAGCAAAAGTCGCCATGGACCTGGTAGAGTGAGCCTTAATACCAGGAGGAGATAAACCTTCTGCTCTGTAGGCATGCGAAATACAAAAAAAAAAAAAAAAAAAAGGTGATCCATCTGGCCAAAGAAACTTTAGAAATAGCTTTTCCCATAAATGCTTTGAAAAAGCAAACAATTGGTCAGTCTTGTGGAAAGACTTTGTTCTATGGAAATAAAAACAAAGCTGTTTATGAACATCTAACAAATGGAGTTTGTATTCACCTTTATTTTGGAAGTTAGGAAAGAAAACTGGCAGATTAATGGACTGGTTTAGGTTTGCTTAAGATGCCACTTTAGGTAAGGATTAGTACGGAGGGAAACCCTATCCTTATAGAAGACCAAATAAACAGGCACGGAAGACAGAGCTTGAAGCTCAGAAACCCTCCTAGCAGATGTAATGGCGACTAGGAAAGCTGTCTTCTAGGACAAAAATTTAAAGTCCACCGAAGCTGCCAGTTCGAAAGAAGCCACCAATGCCTGTAAAACAAAAGTAAGGTCCCAAGGAGGCACTGAATCCTTGACATGTGGACACAACAGAACACAGCCTAGAGGACGCCAAGGCCAGGTTGTCTTCAACATGAAAACTAGTGAGGGAATCAGAGTGAAGAACTTGCTGCACTTTGCGTTGGAAGGTGATGCGAAGAGATCGCAGCAAGGATGACCCCATGCAAGGAAGATCTCCCCCGCTACTGACCGTTTCAGAGACCACTCATACAGCATCAGAATAGTCCAACAATCTGTCCGCTAAAATGTTGAAGCACCCCAGGATGTGCACTGCCATCAGAAACAGACCTGTGGAAATTGCCCATTCCCACACTCTCATGGCCTCGTGACATAGGGGATAGGATCTGGTTCCCCCTTGCTTGTTGATATACCAGACAACAGACATGTCTGAGTTGCAATCAATCCGAGAGGGAGGACTGTGTGAAAGGCTTCCAAGGCTAAAAGCACTGCCCTTATCTCTAGACCATTTATATGCAACTTGGTCTCCGACTGGGACCACGTGCCTTGGACTGTCATTCACAGTGTCCCTCTCCACCAGAGATGGGAGGCGTCCGTGATCACTGGCTTGGACTAAAGATGACGCGAAGGGGCATCCTTTTGATATCTCCAGTGAACAACCACCAAAGCAGAGACGCCCTGCAAACATGACTGATGGTGATCGGAAATTCCACAGGCAGGTCTAGCCAAGACCACTGAACAGCCAGAGTCCATTGACGAACCTGCATGTGAAGGTGTGCACATGGGAGAATCGATATGGTGGCAGCCATGGAGCCCACAGCCCTGAGAACCTCGCTCGCCTTTGGAGACTTGGAGTTCGCTATCTGAGCTATGTGGCACCTAAGGTGTAGTATCCTGGAGTTAAGAATACCTTCATCTGCAAAGTGTCTAGCCGTGCCCCAATGAAGTCTAGAACTTGTACTGGTTGCAATTGGGATTTGTGAACATTGACTAATTCCCAGTAGATCTGCCAACCAAAATTAAATAGTCTAGGGCCATACACAAGTGATGCTTGTTGGGCACAGCGAAGAGCCAGTCGTCCAGATATGGAAACACCTGAAGACTCAGGTGAGCCACTACAACTGCCATTACCTTGGTTAACACCCTGGGGGCTTCTGGTGAGACCAAAGTGTAGGGCTCTGAACTGAAAATGACTGGCTCCCAGCCGGAAGCACAGAAACCTCCTGGAGCTTCTGTGCATCTTGATGTGGTAGTAAGCATCCTGGAGGTCTAACGAGCACATCCAGTCGCACTCTTGGAGATTAGGTAGAATGGACTGTAGGAGTTGCACTCTTGGAGATTAGGTAGCATGGACTGTAGGGTGACCATCCGGAATTTGTTTGGCTAACGACAGGTTTAATGTTGACCGGTCTAGAATGGGCCTGAGGTCCCCAGTCTTTTTTGGCACCAAAAAAAAACCTTGAGTAGACGCCTGATCCGGACTGATCGGGGGTGACCTGTACAATGGCTCGTTTGAGAAGCAGCTTTGAAACCTCGAGAGCTGCAGCCTCCCTGTGAGCGGGTGCAACATCCAGGAGGTGTTTTGTAATATTTGGAGGCGGCAACAAATGGGATAGAGTAACCTCTGGATATTATCTGTAAAACCCAGCAATCTTTCGTAATGGACTCCCATGCCGCTGGATGCAAGGACAATCGTCCCCCCGACTGCCTCCAGAGTAGGACAAACCCCTCAGGGCTGCTGACCAGGTCCATCAGATAAGGGTTCCCTAGACCCAAAATTCCTAGGACCCCCTCAACCTCTGAGAATCCCAGAAAACAGATTTTCGGAACCACATCATCTTCTGAAGGACCGCTGAGGGTTAGAGAAGCGGACTCAGACAGCAGACAAAGTCTTCCCGTCCTTTTCGCTCTGGACAACTGTGCCACGTACTGTCCTCCCAAAAAGGGAAGAACCGAAGAGAGTGCTGATAAATGCCTAACGCCTTGAAAGGGTCTGCGAACTGACAACTCGAGCCAGGCATGATGCCTCATGGCTATGCCTGTCCCAGCAACCCTAGCTGCTCCTTCCGTGGCATGGGAAAGGAGTCGCATTGACGTGTTGGAGACCGACTTCAGAGTAGACATTTTTGCCAACAGTCTATCCTGCGGCAATAAAGACTCTGGGGGCGACTCACTGAATTCCAAAGCAAGGTCTCGCTAAAGCCGAATCACATGTGCCAAATAATTCAGCGCACGGATTGAAAAGGTCGCTGAGGAATAGACACGTGTCACAAACCTATCCACACTGACCTGGACTCTTATCTGGAGGGTGGACTGAGGAACTCTCCTGTGCTAGTTCCTCCTTTGTGGCCGCTGCAACCAACATAGCATCAACTGGGGCTCCTTTCGACCAAGGTTGTCTGTCGGAAGGGGGAGAAAATCTTGTCAGGGCATTTGGGGATGGGCTCTATGGTATCAGGCTCCTTCCATGCCCTCGTGGTGATGAGGTCCACCAAGGGGTCCGCTAATGGTGACACCCAGGAGGTAGATGGGCCCGTGCCAAATGCCTCCCGGAACACTGACTCATCCCCAGAAGGTTTTGGGGCTGACCAACCTCCCCTCTGGCAGACTATCTCCATGATTTCTCCAAAGGAGACGTCTTTGGGGAGCTGACCTGGGGGAAATCTTCTCCATCTAAGTCAGTGTCTGTAGTGATGGACTCGGGGGAGTCCAAGTGCCTCCTTTTGCACTTGCGCTTACAGTGACCCTCTTCAGTGGGATTTTCAGAAGGGGATTCATGAGCCGCAGGGGTTTCCTCAAGGAAATTAACCTGGGGATCCTCTGGCACGGGCTGTCCCTGAGACAGGATGAAGGGAGTCGCCAAATCCAGGGCGGTCTGGGTGGTATCCGAGGGAATTGGCTGGGGTCTCAATCCCTGGGAGAGAACCCTCTCAACCACTTCGAAGGCAGAGGGAGAAGCCCTCCCCGGGTCCGAAGCGGGGACCGGAGCCGAAGCCAGGGTAGCCTGAGGGAGTGGATTGGATCCGAAAAGGTCGGAGCCAAAAAATCCATTCCCCTGGGTCCAATCCCCTGTCCGCAGCTCCGAGTGTCACTCGGATCTGAATAAGTCTGATCAGAGGAACTCAAGGTAACAGCCGGAGTAGAGGTTGGAGGAACCGTCGGCGCCGAGCTACCAGCTCAGATAAACCGCGGATCAAAAAGCCCCGAAGCACAGATCGGGGAAGGAGAGACTGGGCGGAAAAGAGGCATGGAGGTTCTCCCTCCAGAGGGAGAGGGGCCTGGCAAGACTCCCATCTGAATTTGGGTCTGAATGAATCTCCGCATCATCCTGTCCATGTCCGATAGGCTCAGAGTCTACCTCAGAGGCCACAGACTCTGATCTGGCTGGTCTACGCAATGGGGAGGAAGGCCACGGGTCTGAATCTTCCAACAGCTCCGGTGAGAAATGAGGAGACTGGAGCTGTGGAGAAACAGGCCTCATGGTCTTAGAAGGGGGACTAAGGAAGAGCTCCCTGTCTGGGGATCTCTTACGATGTCTGTCCTTCCTTTTCTCTCTATCCTCTGCACCTTTATCTTTTTTTCTTTCTTTTTCCTGGTCAGCCACGCTGACTGTAGATTTGTCTTTAGAAGACCTATCACCAGAAGAGGAGGGAGGTTGAGTCCCTGTCTGGGTGGGAGGTAGAACACTAGAGGCAGATTCCAGCATGGTAGCACGGAGAAGGCCTCTGGCTACTAGCTTGGCCTTCCGATCCCTAAGGGCTCTCGGATTAAAACCAGAACAGATAACACACTGAGTAGGCAAATGTGCCACTCCCAAGCAAATTACACAGAGTGTGACCATCAGCCGGGGTGAGCTTATGGCCACACTGTACATTTTTTGAAAACAGGCTTTGGCTGCATAGTCCTGCACCCAAAAGTACAAACACTACCTACCAGAAAAACCACACACAAAACACAGGTAGGGGAAGGGCAAGCCTAACTACTACTCTCTATAAAACTTTTTTGACACTGACGAACAAGCGAGATACTAAACAATGGGAGGAAGGGAAAATATTCAAACACACATTAGATACAAGAAATACAAGAAATAATACCACTTACTATCCCTGAGCTCAGAGCAAAGGAGACCACGATGCACACTACTGGCACAGCAAACGAAATCTGAGGGAAGACAGGAGATGGTAAGGGGAGGAGCTTGGAGCAGATGCTAGAAAAAAAAGTTGCTGGCTCGGATCCGTATACCCACAGGTTACAGATAAAATGAAGTTAACTACTTCAGATTTTGCATTTTAGCAACCACAAGTTACACATACTGTCAGCAGCATTTTATTCATCTAGCTGAGAGCTTTCATACGAGGATAAGTTGTGTTATCAACAGTTCATAGCTATTTTGCTGCACTAGACAGAAGTCAAAAATTAATACAGTTGAGTTTGCTATTGTGTAAGCTTTAAGATGAAATCTTACAAAACGTACATAGTACAGTTTTGTAATTTCAGGCAATATTTGACGCCTAGAGGTGTCAGTAGGAGTTAACTGCAGGTGCACTCGAGGCGTCATCAGATGTAATGAGTGAGGATGCCTGGTATGAGGTGCCAGAAAATCTGACAGCCATCAGGGCTAGAGCTTTATGGTAAATCTCAGAAATACTTGCGACAGATTACGAAAAACACCGTTGAAGACGGCCCTTGCAGATTGAACCACCTTGTTTTGATACATTTACAATAAAGTTCTAACCTTTTCATCCTTAGTCTGGTTAGACAGAGGAATTGAGCCGCTTACTGGATCCAAGCCTGCCACTTAATACTCTGTCCGATGCCCTTTCAAACTCCCAAAGTGCCCTAGTCTTGATTACTCAAGAGTCTAGTAGTTGGCGAATAAGCAGAAAGGTACACAAATCACGTAAGGAAACAGTGTAGGTGAATGAAGGACAGAAGGGTTTCATGTAGACCTATTAGGTCCTTATATAAGGGTAAGACAATTCACATGGGAAAAGGCAGGAAGGATGTCATATCAGACAGACTAAGGACAAAGGATACAGCTTTACGGAGGGTACATAACTTTCCTTATCCTCCTTCATACTGTCCATCCAAATAAACAGATGGAGCAGAATTCCCCAAGCTATCTCAATTCCCAAAAGGAATCATTACAGGATACCCCTTGAGAGTAGCAGCTCCAAAGAGAGGATCTGGATCTAGTGATTGATAGTTGTATTGTTTTGCAATGGTATACAACACAAGCCATGCTGCTGCAGCACACATGCCATCTAAGGAGAAGTTTCTGAAGAAAACAGTACAAGTGGATAATTAACTTGTGGAATGAGCTTTTGGTATGGAAGGCAATGTCTTGCTTGAAGTCTATACAAAAGATGCAAGTCCGACGGCCATCCGACTATTCTCACCTTGTAATGGCCCCACCACCCACAAAGGCAGCATTCTTGGTAACAGCTGCTATCTGGTTGGAAAGACAATATTCTTCCATACACAGTTGAGAAGACCAGCCGCCTGTTCAGATGCTATCTGCATATTTGAGTTGTACTCACTGCAGGGATTTGATAGTTGGGATTACCTTAACACTGAGCATCCACTGAAGGCCTAGAGAGGAAAAAAAAAAACAAGCATGGAGGACCATGAGAACCACTAAAGTCATTCGACCAAGAACGAATGGTAACAAGGGGTCTGGAGGTGACTGACCTAGTGGAAAATGGATTGCATTTTGCAGCGACTGAAGCCTGTCCAAAGATATTCTCAATATACAAGTTTGTTGTGTCCAGAGGGAAACCTATGAACACTACAGATAGCATGATCTGTAGCTGTGACTTCAGGTACAGGACTGGAATTCCCAAGGACAGAGTGTTGTAAGAAAGCTCTGGCTTCTAAGAGGGGCTCCCACCAATGCAGTAGCTAGGAGCAAACCATCGGGGTATGGGAACACATCAAACCTTATTCTTCGCATATGGCTTGTAACTACTGTCATACACTGGGATAAATACCTAGGGGAGCTGTGATTAGACCAAAGGGCAGGACTAAGTGTGACTATGGAAGCTGGAAATGCAAAAATTGCCTGGATTCTTTGGCAATTTTGATAAAGTGCCTTTAAGAGCAAAGATTGCTTGCACCTTAACCATTCTGAATGGGTTCTCTATGAAACACTGGTATACACAGTCTAGTTCCCATACTGGCACAAGGTCCTTTGGTACTAAAAAAGAATCTAGGATTTTTAACCTTCAACAATCTGGTGCAACTTCTTGGATTGCTCTTTTTCCAAGAGAACACAGCTCCCAGTCTCTCTCCTGCTCTGTGCTAGTGCGGTGGGACAGCTAAGAGAAAAGTACAGTTGCGTATACTTACCTTAAATGTAGATGTTAAGAGTGTATTCACTGTTGCAGTCATCACATTTGGGTCGTCTGCAGGTAGCCCTCAGTTGGCTTGAATACCAGAGTCTTGGGATTTCTGCGTCGGATGCGGTTGTTTCTTCCATGACGTCAGTGGTATAAAACATGCAGCAGATGCCATTACATCAGCTTTTCTTGCCCCAGATGTCAGGAGCCCCCACAATAGGAAGCAATTACATGGTGTGGAATACCCCCAGTAGAGAGCAAATACCAATGTTATTAGATATGGCCAAACAAAGAATAATAATTAGAAGTATAGAACAGCTAGAAGCACAGAGAAGTCAGGGGGCTGGAGGGAGGGTAACTTTTAGTTATGTACTCACCATAACTTCAGATGTTTGGGATCCATCTCGCCTACATTCTGACTGATGGGTTCGGAGCCGATCCTAGGGTTCGACCGGCACGCTTATGCCAAAGAGCGAAGTCTCTTATTGGCTGAGCTTACTATATCCCAGGATGCACCACTACCAGTCCCCCAGATCTAGTTTGTCCGCATACATGCACACATGCAAGCACTGCTTATATAACATCGTCAGAAGAAACAAGATAAAACAGTAGAACTCAAAACCGTTCAATCTCTTCTGATCTCCAAGGCCGGGGGAAGGAGGGTGGGTATTAGGAATGTGGCGAGATGGATCCCAAACATCTGAAGTTATGGTGAGTACATAACTAAAAGATGTTATGTGATCCTATCTCGCCTACATTCTGACTGATGGGACAGCGTCCCTAGCACCTGAATCCTGGGTGGCTCACTGGAAAACACTCCTGAGTACCGTGGAACCAAATGATGCTCGCCCTTTAGATGCCACATCCAATTTATAGTGGGAAATGAAAGTGTGCGGGTTGGACCAAGTAGCCGCAGCACAAATCTCAGAAATAGCGAGCTTGGAATGAAAAGCAATAGAAGTAGCCATAGCTCTGGTAGAGTGAGCTTTGATAGATGTTGTAAGTTGCTTATTTGAAGAATAAGCCTGAGTTATACAATCTCTAATCCATTTGGAGATAGTAGCTTTTGTGATGGTTTTACCCAATTTATTGTCTGAGAAGGACACAAACAACTGGTCTGATTCTTAATTTGCTGAGTCCTGTCTAGATAGAAGCGCAATTGTCTGTGAACATCCAATTTAAGGAGGGTGTATTCTGCTTCATTGGAGAATTTTGGAAAGAAAACTGGAAGTTCTAGAGATTGTTGGAGACAGAGATTAGAACAAACCTTTGGGACAAAAGATGGGTTAGGCCTAAGTGATACTCTATCCATGTGAAAAATCAAGTACGGTGGTTTGATAGATAGGGCTTGAAGCTCTGAAACTCTTCTTGCAGAGGTAATTGCAACTAAGAAGGCAGTTTTCCAAGACAAATATTTTAACTCACATGTAGCAGCCGGTTCGAAAGGGGAAGATGTTAATGCACGAAGCACCAAATCAAGATCCCACGCAGGCGCAGGATGAAAAACTGGGGGTCTTAACAGCCCCGCACCTTTAATGAAAGTTTTGCATAATCTGCTGCTCATCAACGGTGGATCCATGGATTCGTGAAATTTAGAGATAGCTGCCAGTTGGACTTTAATAGTAGATACTGAAGATCCTTGATTAAACAAGGAAGTTAAAAATTTCAAAACCTCTGGAATCGGGGCAGTGATAGGATCTAAGCCCCTGAGTTGAGCCCAGATAGCAAACCTCTTCCACTTACTGAGGTACAATTTCTTAGTGGTGGGTTTGTGGGCCGAAGATAAAATGTGAATAACTTCCGGGTCTAAGGTGTGATTTCTGACTAAGGTCAGAAGTGGAGGAGCCAAGCTGTCAACTTCAAAGTGTGAAGGGACTGGTGTTGTCGCCCCGACTGATGAATTAGCAGATCCGGAGTTAGATCTAAAACCCACGGATCGTCCACCGCATGTTTCTTCAGGTAGGGAAACCATACCTGACGAGGCCAGTGCGGAGCAATTAGTATCATTGTGGACCCCAATTGAGAAGCTTTCTGTATGACTTTGGGGAGAAGTGGAATCGAGGAAAGGCATAAAGTAGCCCTGTTGGCCAAGGTTGTGCTAGAGCATCCATAGTTGCTTTCCCCTGATGTGGAGTCAAGGTGAAGAACCTTTTGCACTTTGTATTTTGTGGTGTTGCAAACAGGTCGCAGCACGGCGCCCCCATCTTCTGAAAACCTGAGCTGCTACTGTTTCGTTCAGGGACCACTCGTGAGGAGAGAGAATTGTCCTGCTTAATCTGTCTGCCAATATATTTGATTTTCCCGGAATGTGGGTCGCTACCAAGAAACGGCTGGTAGCTACAGCCCATTCCCACACCCTCATGGCCTCTCTGCAAAGGGGGTAAGATCTGGTCCCTCCTTGTTTGTTTAGATACCAGACCACCGACATGTTGTCTGTGTGGATGGCGATGATGCCCTGAGGGAGAAACTTGTGTAAAGCCTGTAGGGACAGAAGTACAGCCCTCATCTCCAATACATTGATGTGGAGAAAAGTTTCGTCTGGAAGCCAGGAACCCTGAACTAACCTGCCCAGACAATGCCCCCACCCTGTCTGGGAGGCATCTGTCGTCAGGGTGACCACTGGAGGGGGAATAACAAAAGGACTTCCCTGATTTAGATTGGATGTCTGAAGCCACCAGCGAAGGTCCCGTTTGCACGTTTCTGTAATCATAATGGGGTGATTGAGGGAAGATCCTGAAAGGACCATTGAGTCGATAATAGCCACTGAAGGATCCTCATGTGCAATCTTGCCAGAGGAACTAGAAGAACCGTGGCAGACATCGAACCTAAAAGTTGCAGGACCATCCTGGCTGGGGCCTTGGATCTTGAAAGCAGGGCTTGAACTTGGCCTTGTAAAGTTTGGATCCTTTCGGTAGGAAGAAAACGCATCAATTTTGAGTCTATCTCTGCTCCTATGAACCTTATGCGCTGAGAGGGCAGCAAGACAGACTTTGACCAATTGAATGTAATTCCCAGGGTAGCACCCAGGAAAAGGTGGCTTTGAGGTTGTCCATTAGTAGATGACTGGTGGTGGCAGTCAGGAGCCAGTCGTCCAGATAGGGAAACACTTGGAATCCAAGACTCCTCAGGTGAGCAGTTACTACTGCCAAACATTTGGTGAACACCCTGGGGCTGTGGTGAGACCAAAGGGCAGAGCACAAAATTGGAAATGACTGTCTCCCAGGCTGAAGCGCAGATACTTCCTGGACGCCGATGTATCGGTATGTGATAATAGGCGCCCTTGAGATCTATGGAGCACATCCAAACATCCTTCTCCAATAATGGGAGAATGGATTGTAACGTGACCATTCGGAATTTGGATTTCGTGGACGGATTGGTTTAGTCTGCTGAGATCCAATATTGGTCTCAGGTCCCCTGTCTTTTGGCACTAAAAAGAACCTTGAGTAATTTCGGATCCGATCTGGTCTGTGGGGACCGTTGGATGACTCCTTTTCTAGCAGCTTTAACGCTTCTACGGCTGCAATTTCCCTTTGACTGGGTGGTGGGTCCGGATTTTTTTGGACGGTGGGGTGAGTGTGTGAAGGGAATGGTGTAACCTCCGCAATAATCCGAAGCACCCATCTGTCCTGATTGACTCCCAGGCTTTTAGGTGCTTGGCAAAACGGCACCCGACTGGCTCCGAGCAGCACAGCCGGGCAATCCTCATGAAGTGTGGGAGGCTGAAGAGCCACGAAAGGACTCATGGTCTCCAGAATTGCGGGCCCTCTGCCGCCTCTGGGACGGGCGCCTCCCAGAAAAATTTCCCGTCCTCTGCCTCTGGAAGGGAATCTTCCTGCTGTTGATGGAAAAACTTACGTGATTTGCGGAACCACATCTTCCTCCTCCTTTAGCCTTGGGATAAGGCCGAAAGGGAGTGGAATAACGCGGCACCCACGGCAGATAAAGTTTTTCCTTCTTGCTCACAGAGGGTAAGAGTGTCTTTAACCTTAGGTCCAAACAAAGAGGACCCATCAAAGGGAGCCGGGCGAAGGAAGACTTGAAGGCCTCCATAAAATGACACAACGGAGCCAGGCTTGTCTCCGTGAGAGCCACGCCTGTGCCTGCCGCTCTCCACCCCTTCGCCGCATATGAAATGAGCCTCATGGACGAAGTTAGAAATTGAAGCAAGGATAGCCAACTGAGAGCTAACCGACTGGGCTAGCTGCTCAGGTAGGTTACCTGAGAGGGAATCTGACAGCTCTTTGACCAGATCCCTCTGAAGCCTAGTAAAATGTGCCAAATAATTCAGGGACCTTAAAGTAAAGGCCGCTGAAGTCAGGGTACGCTTCCGTCGGTCCATGCTCCTAGACTCCTTATTAGGAGGATGGACGGACGCTGAAGCCTCTGCCACGTCCTGTTGTGTAGCAGATGCCACCACCATGGCATCTACAGCCACGCCTTTGGTCAGGAACTCCTTCTCGGGTGGGGCAGACAAAAATTTGTTAGGACGAGAAGGGACTGGTTCCACGGTATCTGGATGTTCCCACGCCTTCTCGACAAACTAAATCCAGGAGCTCGTCAAGGGCGGAGACACCCAGGAGGCGGAGGGCTGAGCCCCAAAGGCCTTGAGAAGCACTGACTCATCAGCAGAGGGGGTTTGGATATCCAGCCGCCTGCTTGAGGATCTCTAAGATGTCTGCAAATGAGACATCATCCGAGGACGACTGGGACCCCTCCGCATCCTCAAGATCAGTGTCCGATGTAATAGACTCGGGGAGTCCACGTGCTTCCTCTTGCACGATCTCTTCCTTGGGGCTCCTCTGAAGACAACTCCAAGAACCCTCAGGAGGAGGGGAACCCCAGTGGGGGTAACCTCAGGCCCAGGGGCTCCGCTGCCTAGGGACAGGGGAACTGCCAAAGACCCAGTCTCCACGCCCAGGGAAGGTGCCGGTAAAGCCGAGAGATGGTCAAGAAGACTTGGCCAAGGCACTCCTCATAGCTCTGAAAGCCGGACCCCAGAATCCTGGGAGTGTCCGTCCCCGGAGCCATGACAGCAGACGGAAGTCCCACAGCCGGGCACCGAGAGGGAGGCTCGAACCGACAGCATAGGTCCCAAACATCACCCCCAGGTCCAGCCAAGAAGTCCGTGTACCAAACTCGGACCAAGGCCGGGTTGGAGTAAGGGTCGGAGCCGACCCTAAGACCTCTACGGCTCCAACAGCACCTGCTCCGACGGAGCCGAAGCGGTCGGAGGAGGAATGGCAATGACATGGGCATGGGCTGTCGGCTCAAGCCAACTGGGTCGAGCCAAACAAATTTTGAAAGACTGGGGACTGGAACAGTCTTTGGAGCACCCTGTCTATGTCCGAATCTGACATCCTTGATGACCTAGAGGATACTGAACGGGTTTGAGATGGCCTCTCCAACGGCCCCAAGGGGCTAGGGGACCGCTCCGAGGCGACTAGATGACTATCGGCGCCGAAGGAATACAAACTAGTTTCCATCGGTGCCGAGGAGGGCTTCGGCGCCGAGGAGGAAGTGTCTGAGCGGACAACCTTCATCGGCTCCGAAACCAGTGGAGCTGATGAAGATGACCGCCTCGATGCCCCAGCCATCGGCTCCGAAGCCAGAGGAGTCGAGACTGGTGGCATCGAGGCAGACCGTTCACCTCGGCTCCAAGTCCTTGGAGCCAAGGAGAGGCCTGCCTATGTCTTTTGGCGGTCGGATCCGACGGACTGGTCGGAGCCGACGCCCTTTTCTTTTTAGCAGGAGAAGGAGAGGATGCTAAAGCTTCTTCAAAGGAGGGTTTTATAATGCCTTTCAATATAAGCTTATTTTTCCTCTCTTGGAGGACCCTTGAGGAAAAAGCGTGACACACGCTGCAGGACTCCTGCAAATGTTTTGCACCCAAACAATAAACACAGAGAGAGTGGTCATCTGTGATAGACATTTTAAAGTTACACTTGGTGCACTTTTTAAAGCCTGAAGGCCTAGGTACCTGAGACATTCTGAGTTAGTCAAAACACAGTACAAACTCTGTAATTAGAAATAATTTTTTCTCTGCTTTGTCCTTCTTTTAAAAGAAGGAGAAATATCACTAATATAAAGGATCCGAGATCCCTAAACAGAACCGAAGTCACCTACAACCAAAAAGACCGGGAAAGGCCTTTCCACACAAGAGGTACTCCTAGTCAACACTCACAACACAAGAATTCACCAAGTGAATTTCACCAAACGCACTCTAAACACAAGAATAGCTGTTAAAACAGCTTTTTGTTGAGAATAAAGAAATTCCTGACAGAAAAACTAGTGAAAATAATCACTACTTAGCTCAGCCAGCTCGAGACCACGTCTTCACTTGTTAGCGGCAAACGAGATCTGGGGGACTGGTAGTGGTGCATCCTGGGATATAGTAAGCTCAGCCAATAAGAGACTTCGCTCTTTGGCATAAGCGTGCCGAGTCGGAGCCGAGGGATCGGCTCCGAACCCATCAGTCAGAATGTAGGCGAGATAGGATCACATAACATCCAGGACTGCAACCATGCATACACTCGAACATCTACATTTATGGTTAAGGTGTACACAAGTGTACTATGTTCATAGTGTTTCACTGTTGCAGTCATCACATTTGGGTTGATTCCCAAAGCTGAGGAAGGGTAGAGGCAGTCAAAAAGCATTAAGGCTGGCAAGCAGGCCCTGTAAGACTGCTGTGGCAAATCCAGCTCTGGATTTGGAAAAGATCGGAACGTGGAAATGCTTGGTGAAGGTGTGTACAGAGCTCCAGGTTACAATTTCCAGGATGTCCCTGGTAGGGACTCCCCTGAGAAATGCTATAGAGGTTGATGTAGCCCTAGTGGAATGAGTTCTGATTCCCTGCGGGGTAGGTTTCCCATGGTTCTTGTAGCAGAAATGGATGCAGTGTGCTACCCATTTAGAAATGGTTTGCTTGGAAATGGCCTTGCCCTTTGCCCCTGTAGCAAAGCAGACTAGCAGCTGGTCAGATTTTCTGAAAGGCTTAGTCCTGTCCAGACAGAACCTAAGCTGCTTGTGTACATCCAGGGAGTGCAGGATCCTTTCCCCTTTATTCTGAGGATTAGGGAAAAAAAAGTTGGCAAATGAATGGATTAGTTTAAGGCCACCCTAGATACTACCCCTGGGCATAAATGATGGGTTAGTTCTGAGGGAAACCCTGTCCGCATGGAAGATACTGAAGGATTCTATGGCCATAAGGGCCTGCAATTCAGACACTCTTCTTGCTGAAGTGATGGCTAGAAGTAAAGCAGCTTTCCAGGAGAGGAATTTTAACTCTGCTGAAGTAGCAGGTTCAGTGTGGAAGTGTCAGTTTTTCCAATACAAAGTTAAGGTCCCAGGCTGAAGTGGGAGCTCTCCTGGGGAGGTCTTAAATTTTTTTGGCTCCTCTCAGGAACTGTGACTAGAGAATGGGAAAAGAGGGGTGGGCTCAGTATTATAATGAGCTGAGATGGCAGAGGCACAAATCTTAATTGATAAGGATAGACCTTTGTGGACCATTTCTGTTAAGTAATCCAGTATATGAGTTAAGCTGGGAACCACTGTCTCCATTCCTTGAGACTGGCTCCAAGAACAGCATCTTTTCCAGTTTACAGAATAGGATTTTCTAGTACTAGGCCTCCTTGCCTCAAGGATGACATCCAGCAGCTGTTTGCTGAGGGTGCTGGGGATGTGTTCAGGGGATGAGCCAGGCTACTAGGTTCAGGGTTTGTAGCAGAGGATACAAAATCTGGCCCTCCTGCTGGGACAGCAGGGAGGGGGGTCCGAGGCAGGTGCCATGGTGGTAGTACTGCAATACTGCACAAAAGTGGGTACCAGTACTGGTGTGGCCAGTCTGGTGCAATCAGGATTTTCCTTGGCTTGTCCCGTTCTGATCTTTAGTAGAACCTTCGTGAGGAGGGGCAGAGGGGGAAGGCATAGATTGAGAGATTTTTCCCATGTAAAGGACAGGCAAAAGTTTGCTCAACTGACTGTTTGGAGGGGAAGCAAAGAGGTCCACCCCTGGTGCCCCCCACCTGTGAATCAGAAGCATGAATGATTTGGGTTCCAGTTTCCACTTGTGTGGGTCCATTAGATTTCTGCTTAGGTTGTCTGCCAGTGACTTTAGTTTGCCTGGCAGGAACTGAGTTTGCAGGTGCACTTGGTCAGGGATGTGTTCCAGAGTCATGGCTAAACTGCAGAGGGGGTCGGAATGGGTTCCCCCCTGCTTATGTACAACTGTGGTGTTGCCAGTCTGCCTTTATCAATAGTTGCCCCGGAAGAATAAGGCCTTTGAAGGCTGTCACAGAGCATTCTGTGCAGCTAATATTTCTTTTTGATTGATATGCAATTCCATTTGCTTTGGGCTCCATTTACTTTGAATACATTGTCCTGCCATGTGAACTCCCATGCATAGTCTGATGCATCTGGCAGGGGGGTGAGTGAAAGGGAGTCCCTTATTGTGGTAGCAGGTCTCTGTCCACCAAAGGAACTCTGCCCTTGGGCAAGGAAGGATAGGAATTAGAAGTTATGTACCTACCATAACGTTCCATGTTAGTTGTCTTCTTCTCGCCTTCTTTCTTGCTGGATGGGTTCGGAGCCGAACCTCGGCTCCGACTCGGCCACTCAAAGCTCGAGAGCTAGTTCCACCGGCTCGAGGCTCCCCTATATCCCACAATGCTAGGCGGTAACTCCTCAGATCTCGTTTGAAAGCTAGGCCAAGCAAGAAAAAAAACTCCATAACATGGAGAAAGGTAACCCACCTCTATAAGGCTGAGTGTGAGGTGTCCTAAACCTAACAGAGGAATATATAGAGGTGGTAGCATGGGAGAAAGATAAAGAGGTCACAAGACAATCTCCTCTAGGTCTGTCCAGGCTAGGGGGAAGGAGGGTGGGACGCAAGAAAGAAGGCGAGAAGACAACTAACATGGAATGTATTGGTAGGTACATAACTTCTAAATGTTAAGTTGTCTATCTCGCCTTCATTCTTGCTGGATGGGACCGCGTCCCTAGCACCTTGTCCCGGGTGGCCTATCGGAACAGATTTGAGTACAGTGGAACCAAAGTTGGCTCGGCTTCTAGAGGCTAAGTCCAACTTATAATGAGATATGAAGGTATGGGGAGAAGCCCAAGTAGCTGCAGAACAAATCGAATCAATAGGCAGTCTGTCTTGAAAAGCTATAGATGTGTCTAAAGCTCTAGTCGAATGAGCCCTGGGTTTGGATGACAGCTGTTGATGTCTGATCTCATAAACAAGGGTAATCAACGAAGTAAGCCATCTAGAGAGACACCTTAGAAACTGGAAGGCCCATTCTACCTTCTGCATAGGACACAAACAGTTGATCGGACTTCCTGGATTGTTTGGTCCTATTTAAATAGTACCCAAGTTGGCGAACGTCCAAGCAGTGTAATCTCTGCTCTGATCTGTTCGAATAGTTAGGGAAGAAAACTGGAAGATCAATGGTTTGATTCAAATTTGCTGGTGAAGCTACCTTAGGCAAAAAGGACGGGTTAGTACGTAAGGATACCCTATCCTTATGAAACAATAGATAAGGGGGTCGACTACACAGAGCATGGAGTTCAGAGACTCTTTGAGCTGAAGTAATAGCTACCAGAAAGAGTGTTTTCCAAGATAGTAACTTCACTGAGCATGAAGCCGCGGGTTCAAAGGGGGAAAGAATTAAGGACACCAGAACCAAGTTGAGATCCCATTGAGGAGGAGGATCCCTGATAGGTGGTTTGAGGAGAAAAACTCCCTTTAGAAAAGCTTTGCAGAGCTTGTGAGACATAATGGAAGACTCTGAAACACAGACATGAAAGTCAGACATAGCCGCCAATTGAACCTTGATGGTGGACGGAGACGAACCTGAGTGGAAAAGTTCGGCTAGAAAATCCAAAACAAACTGAATAGAAGCAGTGAAAGGATCTATATCCTTTGACTGTGCCCAACAGGAAAAACGTTTCCACTTACTATTATAAATCTTCCGAGTGGAGGATTTATGAGAGGCTATCAAAATATCGCGAACTGAATGAGATATTAGAGGAAGCCTGGCTAAAGTTGGAATTGGAGAAACCACGCTGTGAGGTTCAGAGAAGGGAGTGAGCGGTGCAACTGACCCGAATGATGGGTCAGGAGGTCTAGAACTGGGTCCAGATGCCAGGGTTGCTCCAACAGATAACGGTGAAGAAATGGGAACCAAACCTGTCGAGGCCAGTAAGGGGCAATGAGGATCATGGAAGCTTTCTGAGCGATGGCTTTCTGAATTAGTTGAGATGGAAGGGTGGAAAGGCATACCGAAGTCCCCGGGGCCAATCGTGGACTAGAGCGTCTCTGCTGGTGTGGCCTGGTTGGGGAAAGAGGGTGAAGAAATCGTCGTACTTGCTGTTTTGGGGAGTAGCAAAAAGGTCGCAGCAAGGCCGGCCCCACTTTTGAAAAACTTTCTCCAACACTGAATTCTTCACAGACCACTCGTGAGGCATGAGAATAGCTCTGCTCAATTTGTCCGCAATCACACTGGACTTCCCAGAAATGTGCGTTGTTAACAGAAACCGCTGAGAAGAAATCGCCCATTGCCACAGTCTGAGTGCCTCTCGACATAGGGGGTAAGATCTGGTTCCACCTTGTTTGTTGATGTACCACACTACAGACATATTGTCTGTCTGAATTGCTATAGTTCCCTTGGGAAGAGAGTCTTGTAAGGCTTGCAACGCTAGAAGCACTGCTCTTATCTCTAGGACATTTATGTGCAAGTGGCACTCAAAAGGTTGCCACATGCCTTGGACCGTCCTGCCCTGGTAATGCCCCCCCCCCACCCGATCAGGGAGGCGTCCGTTGTCAATGTAGCAACCGGAGGGGGAGGAACAAAAGGTCTCCCTAGGAAGAGCTGGGGAGATGTGATCCACCAAGAGAGAGGATTCTTGCACGATTGTGTTATCCGAATAGGATGGGACATTGGAAGTCGTTGGAAAGACCATTGTGTGAAGAGCATCCATTGTAAGATTCTCATGTGGAAGCGAGCTAATGGTAGAAGAGGGATGGCCGCCGCCATTATCCCTAAGACCTTCAGGATCAGTCTGGTTTTGACTTTGTTGCTCTGCAAGACAAGAGAGACTTGTCTGTGTATGTCTGCTATTCCCTGCTCTGCAAGTCTGGCTGACATGCTGACTGTCTAGATTTGCGCCTATGAAGGTAATAACATGACAAGGCGACAAGACAGACTTTTCGTAATTTACTGAAATGCCTAGTGTTTGACGTGTGTAAGGTGTAGTCTCTGGCAAGAAGAAGATGCTTGGTGGGGGCTGTTAGGAGCCAGTCTAAATATGGAAACACCTGGAATCCTTGTTGTCTCAGCTGAGAGGCGACCACTGCCATGCATTTGGTAAACACTCGGGGGGCTGTAGAGATCCCAAGGGCAGGGCCCTGAACTGAAAATGACTGGTTCCCAGCCTGAAGCGGAGAAATCTCCTGGAGCGTCGGTTCATTCTGATGTGATAGTACGCATCCTGGAGATCTATAGAGCACATCCAGTTGTCCCGCCCCAAAAGGGGCAGAATGGACTGCAGCGTGACCATCCGAAATTTTGTTTTCTTGACAAACTTGTTCAAGTTGCTGAGATCCAAAATAGGTCTCCAGTCCCCTGTTTTCTTTGGAACCAAAAAGAATTTGGAGTAGATTCCGGATCCTTGTTGGTCTGCTGTAACTGGTTGAATAGCTCTTTTTGCTAGCAGCTTTGAAATTTCTAATGCTGCTTGCTCCCTTTGACTGGGTGGAACATCTGGAAGGGATTTTCCGGACTGCTTTGGAATGCGAAAGAAAGGGATTTTGTAGCCTTCGGAAATGATAGACTGTACCCATTTGTCTTGAGTAAGGGAAAGCCAGGCTTGTGGGTACAGAGATAATCTTCCCCCGACTGCCTCCGAAGGTGGACAGTTGGGCAACACCTCAGGGATGCTGAAAGGGCTCGTCAGAGAAGGACTCTCGACTGCCCTGATTCTGCGGGCCCCCTCTGCCTCTAGGACGGCGTCTATTATTATTGTTCCCCCCTCTGCCTCTAGGGGGGAACAGACTGAGTCAGACAAAACTCCTTGTGGTTGTTTGCGGAACCACATCTTTCCCCCCTTCTGGCCTTTTGGGTAAGGCCTAGAAGGAGTAGAAAAACGGACTCAGACGGCAGAGAGAGTCTTGCCATCAGTCTCGCACCTAGTCAGGGTTTCCTTCACTTGAGGACCAAAGAGGGATGATCCATCAAAAGGGGAGTTAGTGAAGGACGCCTTGAAAGGGTCCGCAAAGTTACACAGCCGCATCCAGGCATGCCGACGTAACGCCACACCTGTACCTGTCGCTCTACTCGCCCCATCCGCCGCTTATGAAAGGAGGCGCATGGAGGAGTTAACTACTGAGTTGAGGGTCGCTAGCTGAGAGTTCATCCTATCCTGAAAACCTGCAGCTGTTGGATCCTTTAACATTTCACTCGCTTCCTTGAGCAAATCCCTCTGGAGACGAGTGAAATGACACAGGTAATTCAGCGAGCGCATAGAAAAGGTCGTTGACGAGAACATCCGCTTCCCGTACCTGTCCATAGTCCTAGACTCCTTGTTAGGAGGATGAACAGGCACTGAAGGATCGGCAAGCTCCTTCTTGGTGGCAGCAGCCACCACCACAGCATCAACAGAGACGCCTTTGGTCAAGAATTCTTTGTCTTTGGGGGAAGTGATAAATTCTGATGGTCTCCTGGGGGTGGGTTCCACTGAGTCAGGAGCCGTCCAGGCCTTCCTCGCCACCACTTCCATGAGGGGGTCAAAGGGAGGGGACACCCAGGAGGTGGAAGGGTGAGAGCCAAACGCCTCAAGATACACCGATTCATCCTCTGATGGGTTGAGGGCTGGCCAATTCCCCCTCTGTTTTAAGATTTCGAGGATGTCTGCAAATGAGACATCTTCAGAGGGGGAATGGGGGGAACCTTCAGAATCCTCTAAATCAGTGTCAGAGGTGATAGACTCAGGGGAGTCTATGTGCTTCCTCTTGCACTGCCTCTTCCTAGGGGGCTCTCCTACCGGGTCAGGAGAGGCCTCGGAAGAGGAGGAGATCCCCACTGGGGATACTTGAGGAGCTGGCTCTCTATGATCCGGGATGAGGGAGTGAGAAGAAATCACCACAGGCACCGTGGAGGGAGGGACAGATGGAGCAGACTGTGGGGTTGAACCAGGTTCCAACACGCTCCTCATGACCTCGAAGGCACCCCTGTCAGGCAGAGCCAGAGGTCTCCACTCTGAAAAGCTGAAAACCTCCCCCGGCACCGACAGTGATGGCTCCGAGGTCGATGTCGGAGCCAAACTCACCAGCGCCGAAGCACCGAGAGGGAGAGCGGGGTCGGACAAGGGTCCGATGCCACTCGCCCCCTCGGAGCCGACAATGGAAGTCCGGCGCCGAGATTCTTCCACAGAAGACATCAGAGCAGACGACGGTACCGAAGACAAAGGTATCGGTTCCGACGCACCCACAGTCTCGGGTCCGAGCTGCCCAGGCTCCGAACTCAAGAGAGTCAGAGGAGGAACATTCTGAGTGACAGGATTAGCCATCGACTGTTGAGTCGGGCTCTGAAGCATTTGGGCCAGTGCCTCGGACTTCAGTCGACTCACTACCCTCTGAAGGTCATGATCTCACAGTCTCGACGACCTAGAGGAGTGAGATCTATGGCTCCGTTCAGACAACAATGGAGATGCTGGAGCCGAATGAACGGAGTCGATAGATGGTGACCTGGACCTCTTTCTGGAAGTTTGTTCCGATAACCTTATCGGAGCCGACTCAGCAGTGACTACCTCGGCTCCGGCCGGAGCAGAGGGAACAGTGGGAACATGTGTTCGAGAATCATCGGCTCCAGCCGGAGCCGATGTTCGAACAGGTTTCGAAGCCTCTGAAGACGACTCAGATACAGGAGCAGACGGTCTGGTAGGCTTGGAGGGTTTCCCCGAAGATTGAGTCGGGGGACCCTCAGGCTTCAATAAGCCCCTTAAAATGAGCTTATTTTTTCGCTCCTGCAGGACTCTAGGGCTGAAACCATGGCAAACAGCACACGAGTCCTGCAGGTGCAAAGGTCCCAGGCAGTATACGCAAGAAGTGTGACCGTCTGTCAGACATCTTCTGACAGCATGAGTCACACTTCTTAAAGCCTGAGACCTTTGATTCTTTAGACATAGCTCTAAAGGTAACAGTTACACAAACACACCGTTAAATTAAGAAAAAAACCCAAAGAAAGTTTCTACACAAACACACACACTCCAAATCTAGGAGGGGTGGGAAAGGGGCCTAAGGCCTAAAGGGAACGGAGAAAAAATTTTGGACAAAGGGGAAGATTCGAGGAAAAAAGGGTCCAACTACGAAAAATCTAATCAAGGGACACTAGAAATTTAAAATTAAAGGGGTCTAAGTAGACTAAAAGTCTTATTTAAACTGACTAACCTGCAAGCCGGTTGGAAGAGCACCTAGTCAGCTATAGCGGCAAACGAGATCTGAGGAGTTACCGCCTAGCATTGTGGGATATAGGGGAGCCTCGAGCCGGTGGAACTAGCTCTCGAGCTTTTAGAGTGGCCGAGTCGGAGCCAAGGTTCGGCTCCGAACCCATCCAGCAAGAATGAAGGCGATATAGACAACTTAACATTCATTGTTTCCAGGTCCTGAGAATGTTGACACCAGAGACTTAAGCATCATTGAAGTTTCCACATACGCAGTCTTGCATATGGAATTATTAGAATGCAAGAGGCCATGAACTCTAGGGCTTGCAGATAGCTGGGTTTTGGTGGCCAGTAGATTGAAGTAGTTGGTCAAATAAATTTATCTGGAGGGAGGAGTGCCATCTGGGAAGCTGTGTTCAAGCTTTCTACCAGGAATACAACTGCTGGCTGGGTACCTGATATGATTTCTTTTCGTTGATGGTTCACCCCAGTGAAGTTAGAGGTCTCTTTACAAGTGTCAGGTGCTGGAGCAGCAATTCCTGCCAGTCCGCCTTAATTAGTCAATCGTCCAAGAATGGGTAAATCTGAATTTTTCTCTGCCTGCAATATGCAATGGCTGGAGCTGGACATTTTGTGAATATGCTGGGTGCAGAGAAAGTACAGTTTTGTACCTACCATAAATGTAGATGTCCGAGAGGTATGCATCTGCAGTCCTAACATATGGGTTGTCCTGCCTCAGGCAGCCCTTCGGTCGGCCGGATTCCAAAGTCTGGGTCTGGCCTCGGCTGATGTCGCACTTCACCCGACGTCATAGCTGCTGTGTATTGGGTATAAAGGCATCAGCAGACGCCATTTTCTTCAGTGTTTCTTGCCCCAGGTGCCCTCTAGGAAGGCTAAATTTGGATAAATGCAAATGTTTCCAAACAGTAGAGAGCAAACAATATAAGAATGTATATACATATATACAAACAAATACACCATAATAGATTCCCCCAGCTAGCTACAAGATGGGTAAATACCCTAGGAGTACCACAGAGGGGAAGGAGGGCGGGTAATCCTGACTGCAGATGCATACCTCTCGGACATCTACATTTACGGTAGGTACAAAACTGTACTATATCCTTCAAGGATGCATCTGCAGTCCTAACATATGGGTAGAATACCATAGCCAAACTGGGGGAGGAGGTACCAAGATAATGATGGTGTAGTTAAGATCCCTTGCAAAACAGCAGTTGCAAAACCTGCTCGGGATCTGGAGTACAAAGGAAGATTATAATGCTTGGCAAATGTATGCACGGAGCTCCAAGTAGCAGCTTCTAAAATGTCTTTGGTAGCCACTCCTCGTAGGAAAGCTGTAGTAGTGGCTGTAGCCCTTGTGGAGTGAGGCCTGATGTTTTCTGGAGTTGTCTTTCTATGAAAAGAGTAGCAAAATCTAATGCAATTTCCTATCCATTTTGAGATAGTCTGTTTTGAAATTGCTTTTCCTTGCATTCCTGTTGCATATGCTACCAGAAGCTGGTCAGTTTTTCTGTTGGTCTTAGTTCTGTCCAGATAGTAGCGTAATTGCCTGTGCACATCCAAGGTATGTAGTAGTCTTTCCCCCCTGTTCTGTGGGGGTTGGGGAAGAATGTTGGTAAGTGAATTGCTTGGTTCAATGAAACTCTGGAGACCACTTTTGGCATAAAAGTAGGGTTAGTTCTCAAGGACACTCTATCCTGATGGAAGATAAGGAAAGGCTGTACTGCCATTAATGCCTGTAATTCAGAAACCCTTCTTGCTGAAGTGATTGCAAGCAGGAAAGCAGTTTTCCAAGATAAGAACTGTAATTCTGCTGTTGCTGCTGGTTCAAAAGGGGGAAGTGTTAACTTTTCCAGCACAAAGTTAAGGTCCCATGTAGGCAAAGGTGGCTTCCTTGGAGGCTTTACATTTTTAATTCCTCTCAGAAACTGCCTGAGTACAGGATGAGAGAAGACTGGAGGATCCATGTTGTATTCTGCTGAAATTGCTGATGCATGAATCTTAATGGAGGAGTAAGACAGGCCATTGTGGAATAGTTCTGTTAAGTATTCCAGGATGTTGGCTATGTTTGCTAATGATACATTTTCTCCTTTTGCTGCACTCCAAATGAGGTATCTTTTCCATTTGGCTGAATAAGTCTTCCTTGTGGAGGGTCTGCGAGCCTCCAGGATAATGTCTTTAACCCTCCGAGATAAATCTGGGTTATTTTGTTTTATGTAATATTCCAAGCAGCTAGCTGTAGTGTTTTCAAGTTTGGATGTAGGATCTTGTAGTTGTTCTGTGTTAGAAGTAAAGGACATAGAGGTAGAGGCCATGCGTGTGTCCGAGACATACTCCTCAGTAGCGGGTACCAATGCTGCCTCGGCCAGTCTGGAGCTATCAGGATTATCCTTGGGTGATGATCTTTGATCTTCAGTAGGACTTTGTGCATCAAAGGAAGAGGTGGGAATGCATATGCTGTCAGGTTTTCCCAACTGAAGGATAGGGAGTCCACCTTCCAAGCAAGTGGGTGGTATGTCCTTGTGCAGAATTTCCTCAATTGGTGGTTGTGTGGGGATGCGAACAGGTCTATTTCTGGTAGTCCCCATTTCTTTGTAATGGTTTTGAAGATGTCTGGATGCAGCATCCATTCGTGGGCATCCGTGGTAGTTCTGCTTAAGGTGTCTGCTAGTGAATTTTCTTTTCCTGGCACAAATTTGGCCTGGAGTTGAATGTTGAGGTTCAGGGCCACATTCCACAGGTCCATTTGGCCTGGAGTTGAATGTTGAGGTTCAGGGCCACGTTCCACAGGTCCATTGCCATCCGGCATAGAGGATATGAGTGTGTACCCTCCCTGTTTGTTGATATACCACATGACTGTGGTGTTGTCCGTCCTTATCAGCAAGTGACCCTGTTGAAGAAAAGGTCTGAATGTCTGGATTGCATGCTTCACTGCCAGCATCTCCTTTTGATTTATGTGTAGATTCAGCTGGTCTTGTGTCCATAGGCCTTGTATACATTTGTCCACCATGTGCCCCCCAGCCTAGGTCTGAGGCGTCCGTGGTGATGGTCTGGCTTGAATGAGGTTTGTGGAAAGGCAGTCCTCTGTTTAACTGACAGGCCTGAGCCCACCACAGGAATTCTTGCTTCAGGCATGGAATTATTGGAATTTGGGCTTCTAGACTGTGCTTGTGTTGAGACCATACATTCCTTAGGTACCATTGCAACTTTCTCATATGCAGCCTGGCATGCGGAATCAATATTATGCAGGATGCCATGTAACCCAGGGTTTGCAGGACTTTTCTTGCTGTAAGCTGGGTCTGTGTTGTTAATGCCATGAAATAGAGTGGTAGTTGCTTTTGTTTTTCTTCTGTGAGAAATGCCATCTGATTTGATGTGTCCAGTTCTGCACCCAAGAATGTTATCCTTTGGGATGGTACAGCCTGGACTTTTTAATGTTGACTGTGTATCCCAGGGCTTGCAGCAGTTGTATAACCTTTTCCAAATTTTTTGTTAATTTGGCCTTGTTGTCCGCTTGTATTAGGCAGTCGTCCAGGTATGGGTAAATCTGAATTCCCTGAAGCCTGCAATGAGCAATTACTGATGCCAGGCATTTCGTGAATACTCTGGGCGCAGTAGATAAGCCAAAGGGCAATGCTGAGAATTGATAATGCTCTGATCCTGCAAGAAATCTGAGGTATCTTCTGCAATCTGGTCGTATAGGGACGTGCAGGTATGCCTCCTTGAGATCTAGAGTCACCAGCCAAGACTCCTTGCCCAGCATGGGAAGAAGTTGCTGTAGGGTCAGCATTTTGAATTTTGGAACAATGAGATATGTGTTCAGAGCGGACAGGTCGAGAATAGGCCTCCATTGATTTTCTTTCCTTGGTACCAAGAAAAGTCTGGAGTAGAATCCTTGTCCTAGTTCCATAGGTGGTACCTTTTCTATAGCTCTCATCCTTAGTAGGTGGTTGATTTGTCTTAGAGGGTTTGTCTTTTGGTTTGGTGGTAGGTTTGGCATTCCTCTCTTTTTTGGTAGAGTGTGGAAGTGAAACCTGTAGCCTTTGTCTATTGTCTGTAAAATCCATTTGTCTCCTGTAATGTAATGCCAGTTTACGGAAAATAAGGCTAGCTTTCCGCCCAAGGGTGCTTCCAGTTGTTCCCTGGTAGGCGGTATCAGAGCCAAGTCATTGCGTCTGTCCTGTGGAAGTGGTTGTAGCTGAATCTGTGGCAGTACTCCTCTGGTTGTTAGGCTGCCACTGACATCCCCTGTAGGCACCTCTGCCTCTTGGGCGCCTATTTCTGCCTCTCTGTGCTCTGGAGGTGTATGGAAAGGACCAATTCTTCGAAGGCCAATTTCTACTAAACCTCGGAGGTTGGACCTGTAAGAAATCCTTGACTGTTTGGACAGATTTTGCTTTCTCTTCCACCTTCTTTAGCACTTGCTGTGCAGGGGAGCCAAACAAACTTTGCTTCTCCATAGGAGGATCTAGGAGCTTTGACTTAACATGGTCTGGTAAGGATTGCTCTTTTAACCAGGCATGCCTTCTAATCACTGTTCCAGTCATAGCTGATCTAAAAGAAGCCTCCAGTGCATCATAGCCACATTTTAAGGAATGATTACTGACCTGCTGAGTGTTACGTACCAAATCCTGAAGGGACTTACGGTCTATAGGTTCAGGAGAGGACCGTTTTTTATTTAGCTGGTCTAACAAAAATTCCTGATACTGAATCATGTGAAATTGTATACCAAACCAAAAAAAACAATTTCCCTGTAGATGGAATCAAGATGCTTGGAATCAGTATTGAATTAAAGAAAATATTTCGTCTTTAGACTTCTTCAGCTTAACAAAATTTAATAAAGACGAAATATTTTCTTTAATTCAATACTGATTCCAAGCATCTTGATTCCATCTACAGGGAAATTGTTTTTTTTTGGTTTGGTATACAGTTGTGGACTGTTTCCCTTTATTGGAGTTTTATTAATCATGTGAAATTGACAGTTTAAGGCCCTGGCCGAAAGAGTAGCAGAAGTATAAACTTTTTTACCCCATCTCTCTAGTGCTCTAGATTCTCTTTCAGAGGGGAGGGGGGTTTTGGCAGAGGCAGCTCCTACAGCTTTGGGGCCCTGTGAAATGGTTTCAGGATCTGCAATAGGAGCCTTATACAAGTGGAAGTGTGTGTCCGGGACCCTGTAATATCTGTCGGGCTTGGCAGGGCCGGAGGGAGAGAGTCAGGGGCAGTACAGGCATCATTATATGCATCATCAACAACTGTTAGTACTGGAGGAATGGCTAAAGGCCTATGCTGTGGTAAATGTAAAAAGGTCCTTAGCCTTTTCCTAGAATCTGAAAAATCCTGGCCCTGCCATTGAAAATGCTCTCTCATAGCATGTAAGGTTTCCCCAAAAGAAAATTCTTCAGGAGGAGAGGCAGAAGGAATGGAGTCTTCTGCATCGGAATCCTCATAAGGAGAATATGGGCCTTCTGGAGGGTCTGAGTTTTCTGAGTCATCCGAGGAATAGTCTGTAGAAACAGGATCCGGGGGCTCAGTCCTAGGCCTCTTCTCTGGAGGGGGTTGAGAGGCCCTGTCTGGGTGAGGTTGGGATCCCCTGATCAAAGAAATGAGATCCTCAGCCAGGCTGAGCATTTGGGAACCAGAGGTAGGCCTGTGTGAGGGGGTTTTAGCAGGCAAGGCCTTAGAAGATTTAGCTGCTTTAGCCCTAGAAAAAGCCTTGATAGACATAGATGCAGGGGGCCTAGCAGCTCCACGTGCAGGAGTAGATGTGTCTAAAGGAATAGTATCTGATAAGTCCTGGGAGCCTGCTACAGCAGGGGGAATTTCAGTAGCAGATTCAGCCATGCTCTGTGAGGCCTCGGCTATCGGAGTCATGCTTTTGGCCGAAGGAAGAACCGAGGACTCTGTTTCAGCCGAAACAGAGACACTCACGGTTGGCTTAACCGTGGTTTCGGCCGAAACCGCGGACCGCGAGTGTCGGTCCTTTTCCTTACGCTTTTTAGCTAATTGTGAAGTTGGAGTCTCAGACGGCATTTTGTAAGCAAAAGCGGGACCAAAAAACTCCTCTGCAAACTCCGACCGACGTCTAAGTGTCCGTCGGTTGAAGGAAGCACAGGCTAGACAAGCTGATACGTCGTGGTCTGGGCCTAAGCAAGGAAGGCAGTAAGAGTGGAAATCCTTATGAGGTATTTGTTTCCCACAAGTTAAACAATTATATACTTTTTCTGACATCGGCTGAGGCAAGAAAGAGTCCCCAACGGGGTACTTAGCTTTTTAGAAGTCTTCGGTAGTATGGATCTGACCGACCGGCACTTGCGAACAGCTTCTGCTTCGGGCACCACGCGGCAAGAAAGACGGAGGAAAATGGCGTCGGCTGATGCCTTTATACCCAATACACAGCAGCTATGACGTCGGGTGAAGTGCGACATCAGCAGAGGCCAGACCCAGACTTTGGAATCCGGCCGACTGAAGGGCTGCCTGAGGCAGGACAACCCATATGTTAGGACTGCAGATGCATCCTTGAAGGACATCTGCTACTGCATAGCGCCTGCTCTGAAATGTAGATATTTCCTGCAAGATTGCCTTATGTGGATGTGCAGATAAGCTTCTTTCAAGTCTAGGGTGACTAGCCAGGAGCCCTTGGCTAGCATAGGAAGCAGCTGCTGGAGAGTAAACATACTGAACCTTAGGACCACCAGAAAGAGAGATCCAGGATAGGGTGCCAAGAGTTTTCTTTTCTGGGTATCAGAAACAGTCTGTAGTAAAAACCTAGTCTCCTTTGCTCTGCTGGGACAGGTTGAATAGCCTTGATACTGAGAAGAGAAAGTACTTGCTTTTGGGCCTCTGCCCACTGGTTTGGGGGGAGATCTGGCCATCCGCTTGGGGTTGGCAGTGATTGGAAGTATAATCTGTTTCCCTGGGATACAATGTTCAAGACCCATCCATCCTGGGTGATGTACTCTGATTTTTTACATGCATGGCAAGCTTTCCTCCTAAGGGTGCAAGTACTTGGGCAAGGCTTGGAAGAGTTCAGGATAAGTCATTGTGATATTTTACCACAGGACACTGGCTTACTACTCCCCATTTTTGAGGTAGGAGCACCCTTTTGCTTAGATCTGTGCATACCCTAGGACTAATCTTGGTGGTCTGCTGTCCCCGAGTTTGGACTGACTGTCTGGGAGGGACTGAAAGGACCATTTTTTAGAAGGCCAATGCCTACTGAATCTAGATGGCTGCACCTGTAGGAAATCTAACATTTTGCATAGATTTAGCTTTTTCCTCCATCTTTTTGAGGACCACTTCTGCTTTATTGCCAAACAGGCATTCTTGGTTTAATGGTGCAGCTAAGCTTTGACATGGTTTGGCAACATTTGTTCCTTAAGCCAAGCATGCCTTCTAAGAACAGACCCAGTGACAGCAGCCCTGCAAAATGCTTCTAAGGCATCAAAACCACACTGCAAAGTATGTTTTCCAACTTGGTTAGCAGAATGCATTTACTCTTGTAAATCTTTATGTTCTGCACAATTAGGAATAATCATTTTGTTTAATTTGCTCCATAATATGTTGCTGATACTTTAGCAGAGGTGTATACCTTCTTACCCCATCTGTCTAAAGCTCTAGAATCCCTGTCCGAAGGGGTAGGGTTTTTGGCTGTACTGGCCTTAATACCTTTAGGTCCCTGGGAAACTGTCTCTGGATCTGCAGTGGGATTCTTAGAGAGAAATTTGAGAGTCAGGTATTCTAATACCTGTCAGGGCTTTCTAGGAGCTGGTGGTAAAGAATCAGGAGTAAGACTGGATTCCATGAAGACCTCTACAATATCCAGGACAGGGGCTAGAGGCCTGTGCTGAGGCAAGTCTAAAAATTCTCAGAGTCTCTTTTTGGACTGTGGGTAGTCCGGGCATTCCCAGTGGAAATGCTCCCTTAAGGTATGCAAGGTTTCACCAAAATAAAAATCCTCTGGAGGGGAGGCAGAGGAAATTGAATCCTCTGCATCTGAAGCCCCATGAGTAAATAAAGGAATGTCCTGGTAATCAGAGGGATCAGTCGGACTCGTGGTTTGTAGAATCAGAAGGCAAATCAATCCTTTGCATTATAGAGGGGGAAGGCTGGCTTCCCCCAATTAAAGTTATAAGGTCTTCAGCCATTCTAAGCATTTGTTTCCGTGGCATGGGAGCTTGAGCATGCGCTTTGGTAATCCGTTTTCTAGGCATAGTGCAAACTCAGCCTGACAGTCAGTAGTTTTAGTAAAAAACGAAGATGTCTGTTTAATACGAACATCGGAAGGTTGGAATATACCCTCAGAAGCAGGTGCCTGCACAGCGGCTCTGGACTCATCCAAGGTAGAGACATCCGCAGGTTCCGTAGTTGAAGCATCTCGTGGCATACTGGACTTCAAATGGGTCTCTGCAGAGGCTGCAAACCTGTAGACGTGGGTCTCAGGGGCTGCAAAGGCACCTCACAGTACCGGCCTGTGTGATCTGTCCCTGTTATTATCTTTACATTTTTTCGTAACATCAGAAGTCAGATGGCTTATCCAAGTCACTTTGGAATACGGGGAATGGGAGTGAAAAAAATTAGCAACAAAGATAGCCGGACGACTAATAGTTCGGGTGTTAAACAAGGCACAACCAACAGCGAGGAACAGAGTGGTCTGGGCCTAAATCAGGTGACTCAGTAAGAATGAAAATCTCTGGAGGTATTTGCTTTCCACAGGCAAGACAACTGTTAACTTTTTCTGACATCAGTTAGAGCAAGAAAAAAGGATCCCCAACGGGGTACTTCGCTTTAGAAGACTTCACATCTGAAACTCTAAAATCAAAAATTTCAGGAGGCAGCCAACTGGCACTTGCAAACTGCTTTGGACACTACACGGCAAGAAAAGCTGATGTAATGGCATTGGCTGCAGGTTTTATACCCCCTGACGTCCTGATGTCAAGGAAGCGATAGCATCCGACACAGAAATCCAAAACTCTGGTATTCAGGCTGACTGAGAACAACCTGCAGGCAGATAACCCATACGTGATGACTAAAACAGTGAAACACGAACATCATCAGCATTTTTGTTTATTTTTTACAACCCCCCCCCCAAAAAAAAAAAAAAAAAAAAAAAAAGTCAATGGATACAATTCCTCTTATCCACTTTTCTTGCAGGATGGCTATCCACAGCTGAAAGGAAAGAAACCCCCAACTGCCTCCAGAAGGGAGCAATTAAGCAAGACTTCGGGAATGTTGAGACTGTATGCCCAAGTAGGTACCACAAATCTCCAATTCTGAAGATACTCTGTCTCAAGTACAGCCACCTATTGAAAGATGAGCCCCTGCCACACCACCCCTGACAGGGCGTGTCCAAGGATTGTTGCTGGGATTTTTTTTTTTTTTTTTTTAACCCTAGGGATTTCACCACCCTCTAATTCCTACTGCAGGAACTTTGAGGGGGTACCAAATCAGACAGCTATGGTAGCCATCTTTCCTTCCTACTCTGTCTTCCACAACCTTTCGCTGGGTCTGAATAGGGAGGAACCATCCTGGGAGTCCTAGTGAAAGATGCTACGAAGTTATCTTTAAAAAGTAGCAGAGACCAGAGCTAGGCATAACTACTTAAGGTAATACTAGCAGCTGTTACTCTTGCTGCTCCATTAGTGAAACTGTAAAACTCACATGAAGATATCATTGTTGCCACACAAGTCCCAATCTATTTTTGTGACTCTGGAATGGTCACTCTCAAAGTTGAAAACCTGTCCGATAAATCTTTTTGGAAGTAATTCGTGTGAAAGAATTCAACACCCTCAGAGCAAATGTGTCTGAGGTGCAAGCATGCTTCTGTTGACTCCTTGTTTAGTAGATGGACAGATACTGTATTCTGTGACAGCTCCCCTGGTGGCTGCTGCCACAATGATGGAGGTCCACCAAAAAGCCCTTGCTTCAAAGCTGGCCATCTTTTGGGGGGGGGGCCACAGAGTACCTTGTCTGTTTTCTTGAGAAAAACCTTGATAACGCTGAATTCATGCTATGCCTATCTGGTAACCAAATCTATAAAACATACTTTCCAGAAGTTAGAGGGTACAGTCCAGAAAGCCATAAACACCTCCTTATTCTGAGAAAATGGATCGGTGGGGCCAGCAGCCCTTCTGGAGCATTAATTCAAAGATTTTGTCAAAGAAGGGGGCCCCTAAAAATCTGTGCCAGAGGACAGACTCCGTACACTTAATGCTCCTCTTTTTACACAACCTTTTTTCAAGGACTATATGGAGGGGACCTGTCCAAATCCCAAGAGGACTCTGCTTAAGCCTGGGTAGGCTCCGACACTTAGTATTCTGTTGCCCATGGGATGACTGATGAAATGGCTGAAGGTCTGACTACAAGGTGCAAAGGGCTAGAGTAAATGCAGCTTCTGCAGTCCTTCAGAGAGGAGGCCATCATCCTCTCAAATACATCAAAAGACATACTATATGGACAACATCAGGGACCACTGGCTCCACACCTTGTCAGTCCCCTCCAAAGTGGATGTAAACTGCGAGAACAGGAGAGCTGACAAAAGACCTGAAGGCTCAGAGAGTAGAGCCACCATACATACAAACCACTAAACATATCTGTGCCAACCGGTACCAACATACACAGGCTATGGCCAAGTTTCCTGCTCCAAAACCTCTCGTGCAGAAGGACTGGGGAAGCTAAGGGGATTATGGACTAAATCCAGCTATGAAACAGACTGTATGACAACCACCTCAATCCACATCTGAAGCACTTCAGCAAGATCTGGTTATTCTACTGGGAGATATAGATGGAAGGCTGAAGGCCATATTCGAGATAAGTCTAATTTTCTGTTTTAAGTACCAGTCTCTTGACCGAGCTTTTCTTGAAGTATTAGGCTGGGAGAATGGCATAATGGTTAAGGTGTTTACCTTACGAACACAAGGTGCAGGGTTTGATTCTCGCAAGCAGTAACTGGCTAGGCTTAAATAGCCCACAAGGGTAGTTAGGTTCATAGATCTAGGCTATGTATCAATGTTAATGCAATTAGTGGAGGTGACCCTTCTTGTCCACAAAACTTCACTGCTAGTCTTGGGCCCACATCAGATTTCCTTTGACGGATTCCCTTTTCTCCCTACAGTTTTGTCTTGTTGCCATTATTTGAAGAGACCCTCTCAGAATCAAGTATTTCTTCTCTCTGCAAGCGATGTCCAAAGGCCTTCCACAAAGTGCAAGCCACCATTAAGTGTCCTAGACCAAGACATAACTTCGAGACTGTGTCCCAGAGCAGGATTTTGTGGGCACACCTCATGAAGCCCTTCTCGAGTAAACTAGAGTATGAGTAAAACAAGTGAGGGAAAGACTTTGGCAAAGTGAATGCAAGTATTTCACTTGTACCAGAAAAAAGTACGAATAAGCTGATAATGACTAAGTTGAGAAAACACTAGTAAGGCTGAGAAACTCAAAGAAATATGAAGGCAATAACACGGTAGGCCACAGTACCAAACATCTGTAAAACTTTTTTTTTTTTTTTTTTTTAATTAGATCAGTAAAAGCTTGAAAGGAAGATCACCAGAAACCTTGCAACAGGCACAGATCTGGCAGCAGAGTCAGGATGGGATTTTGAAGGTGTTCAAAGGAAAGGAACACTAAACTGCAGGAATGGCTCCAATAAGCAATTCATTCCCACTAGTCAAAATGGACAGAGGGGGTGAAATAAGATATGCGACTTCTCGTCTACAACAATTGAGTTAATCTCCATTACTAACGGTCCCTAACCAAAAACTGTTTTCCGACTGCCTTTCCTGCATGCTTCTTGACCAGAGGTGTACTTGTTCACTTTGTCCTTCAATAAACTCTGATGCTACCTCATTTAAGAGCTACAGTGGGGGGTTTTTGTGCTTATTTCTCTAACAGACAGCTGCGTGATTATTCCATATTCCTTTATGGTCTTTTTCCTGGTCAACTACAGATTCTCCAATTCTGCAAATGTCCCAGAATTTAGATCCTCTGGATCCTACAACTGCTGACAGAAAAATGGATGAGGGGAAAACATATCATTACAATACGGAACCTCCTATTTTTTCATATCCTCTACTATGACAGTTCCTCAGAGGGGCAAAAAATATAAGACCCCCAAGGAAAGCACCAGTACCTACTTGGGACCTCAGTTTTGTTTTAGAAAAACTCACACTGCCTAATTTTGAACCAGCCAGCACAGCTGACCTAAAATTCATGTCATGGAAAACTGCTCTGCTCCTAGCAAGAAGAGTCTCGGTTACAGGCATTGATGGCTGTGGAACCTTTCCTCATTTTTCATCAGGACAGGGTTTTCTCTTAGGACAAACCCAACATTCATGCCAAAAGAGGTCTCTAATGTGGCCTTAAACCAAACCATTCATTTACCTACTTTTTACCCAAATCCCCAGAATAAAGGGAGAGAGACTTCTGCATGCTTTGGATATACACAGACAGCTACGATTCTACTTGGACAGAACAAAAAGCTTTCAGAAAAATTGGGCAACTGTTTGTAGCATATGCTGCAGGATCACAAGGAAAGCCCATTACAAAGCAAGACAATCTCCAAATGGATAGGACACTGCATCTGCTTCTGTTATGCACAACATGGCAAATCAGTGCCTAAGGGCATTAGGCCTCATTTTACCAGAGCAGCAGCCACTTCAGCAGCTTTACTCAGAGTACCAACCAAAGACATTTTAGAAGCTGCAACCTGGATCACAGTTGCACACTTTCACCAAGCACTACCACTTGCCTCTCTACTCTAAACCCAGAGCAGGCTTTGCCACAGCAGTTCTGCAGGGCTTGCTAGCCTCACCAAATCCAATTTAGACCCAGCCACCCAACCTCAGCTTTGGGATTCTACCTAAGTGTAATGACTGCAACAGTGAAACATGAACATAGTTGTGTACCTACCATAAATGTAGATGTTAGAGTGTATTCAATGTTGCAGTCCCGGTTACCCACCCACCATCCCCCTTTTTTCATTGCTGGGACCTTTCTGTACTTCTCATCTCTACCTATGTGGTATATTTGCTTGTAGATGAAGGAAATGTTTATAGTAATATATGCATCTTTTTGGCATAATTTTATCTTTCCGGCCTTCCTATCTGGGGGCAACTGACATCTGGGGCAAGAAAAACTGAAGAAAATGGCGTTTGTTGCAACTTTTATACCCCTGGTGCACTGACGTCATGGAAGAGGCGACAGCAACCGATGCCAGACCAAGACTTTGGAACTCTGGCCGACTGCGGGTCGCCTGCCAGCAAGATAAGGAGGGTGGCCTAATGGTTAAGGTGTTTGCCTTACAAACACAGGGTGCAAGGTTTGAGTCTCACAAGGGATAATTGGCTTAGTACTAATCTATGAATCTATAATAATGACTGCAACAGTGAAACACTATCAACAAAACTGTGCACAAAGTACAGTTTTGTACCTACCATAAATGTAGATGTCCGAACAGGATAGCATCTGCAGTCATAACAAATGGGTTGTCCTGTCGTCAGGCAGCCCTTCGGTCGGCCGGATTCCAAAGTCTGGGTCTGGCCTCGGCTGGTGTCGCACTTCACCCGACGTCATCTCTGCTGGTCTTCGGGTATAAAGGCATCAGCCGACGCCATTTTCCTCAGTGTTTCTTGCCCCAGATGCCAGTTGCCCTCTTGGAAAACTAAATTTTGGGTAAATGCCAATGTTTCCAAAAAGAATAGTAGGCAAACACAAAAAATAAGCATGCATGTACATATATACAAACAAATGCACCATAAGAGATCCCCCCTAGCTAGCTATAAGGAGGGTAAATACCCTAGGAGTACCACAGAGGGGAAGGAGGGTGGGTAATCCTGACTGCAGATGCTATCCTGTTCGGACATCTACATTTATGGTAGGTACAAAACTGTACTATGTCCTTCAAGGATGCATCTGCAGTCATAACAAATGGGTAGAATACCATAGCCAAACTAGGGGAGGAGGAAGAAGAATTATGATGTAGTTAGGATCCCTTGTAATACAGCAGTGGCAAACCCTGCTCGGGATCTGGAGTATAGAGGTAAGTTGTAATGCTTGGCAAATGTATGCACGGAGGTCCAAGTAGCCGCCTCAATAATGTCCTTGGTAGCCACTCCTCGTAAGAAAGCTGTGGTAGTGGCTGTAGCCCTTGTAGAGTGAGGTCTTATATTCTGTGGAATTTGCTTTCCATGGTAGGAGTAACAGAATCTTATGCAATTTCCTATCCACTTGGAGATCGTCTGTTTGGAAATTGCTTTTCCTTCCCTTCCTGTTGCATAAGCTACTAGAAGTTGGTCAGTTTTTCTATTGCCCTTGGTTCTGTCCAGGTAGTAGCGCAACTGTCTATGTACATCCAAGGTATGCAGCAGTCTTTCCCCTGTTCTGTGGATTGGGAAAGAAGGTAGGTAGGTGGATTGCCTGGTTTAGAGACACTCTGGATACCACCTTAGGCATAAATGTAGGATTAGTTCTCATGGATACTCTATCTTGATGGAAGATTAGGAAGGGTTGTACTGCCATTAAGGCCTGTAGTTCCGAAACCCTTCTTGCTGAAGTAATTGCCAGTAGGAAAGCAGTTTTCCAGGATAGGTGTTGAAGATCTGCTGTTGCTGCTGGTTCAAATGGAGGGAGTGTCAATTTTTCTAGCACAAAGTTCAAGTCCCATGCTGGTAATGGTGGTTTCCTTGGAGGTTTTACATTCTTGATTCCTCTGAGGAACTGCCTGAGTAGAGGATGTGAGAAGACAGGGGGATCAAGCTGTATTCTGCAGAAATAGCTGATGCATGTATCTTGATGGAGGAATAGGACAGGCCTGTATGGAGAAGCTCTGCCAAGTACTCCAGGATGTTAGCAATATCTATCTTTGACACATCTTTTCCTCTTTCAGTACTCCAAATGACAAACCTTTTCCATTTTCCTGCATAGTTCCTTCTTGTTGAAGGTCTGCGGGCCTCAAGGATAATGTCTTTAACCCTTTGGGATAAATCTGGGTTAGTTGCTGTTATGTAATGTTCCAGGCAGTCAGTTGCAGAGTTTTTAGGTTTGGATGCATGATGTTGTAGTCGTTCTGAGTTAACATCAAAGGCATCAGGGGTAGTGACCACGTTCTCCCCCGAGACATGCTCCTCAGCAATGGATACCAGTGTTGTCTTGGCCAATTTGGAGCTATCAAAATTATCCTTGGACATTCCTCTTTGATTTTCAGTAGTACCTTGTGCATCAAAGGAAGAGGTGGGAATGCATATGCTGTCAGGCCTTTCCAACTGAAGGATAGAGTCTCCACCTTCCATGCAAGTGGGTGGAATGTCCTTGTGCAGAATTTCTTGAGGTGGGGATGCGAATAGGTCTATTTGTGGCATTCCCCATTTCTTTGTGATGGCCTTGAAGATGTCCGGGTGTAGCATCCATTCGTGAGCATCCGAGGTGGTTCTGCTAAACATGTCTGCTAGGATGTTTTCTTTTCCCGGTACAAATATTGCCTGTAACTGGATGTTGCTCAGAGCCATATTCCATAGGTCCAGAGTCATTCGGCATAGGGGGTATGAATGAGTGCCTCCCTGTTTGTTGATGTACCACATGACTGTGGTGTTGTCTGTCCTTATCATTAAATGGCCTTCTTTGAGGAATGGTCTGAAATTCTGGATTGCTAGTTTTACTGCCAGCATTTCTTTTTGATTTATGTGCAGATGCAGCTGGTCTGGAGTCCATAATCCTTGTATGCATTTGTCCAGCATTTGTGCCCCCCAACCTAGGTCTGAGGCGTCCATTGTGATGGTTTGGCTTGCTTGGAAGTTGTGGAAGGGCAAGCCTGGGTTTGACTGGCATGCTTGAGCCCACCATAGGAACTCTTGTTTCAGGCATGGGATTAGTGGTATTTCGGTTTCTAAGCTGTGCCTGTGTTGAGACCATAAATTCTTTAGGTACCACTGTAGCTTTCTCATATGCAGTCTGGCATGGGGGACCAGGATTATGCATGATGCCATGAAGCCCAAGGCCTGCAGTACTTTCCTTGCTGTTAGTTTGTTCTGCTTTGTTAATGCCAAGAAGTAAAGATGGAGTTGTTCTTGTTTTTCTGCAGTTAGGAATGCCATCTGTTTTACTGTGTCCAATTCTGCACCCAAGAATGTTCTTGTTTGGGATGGTATCAGTCTTGACTTTTTTAAATTGACTGTGTATCCCAGGGCTTGTAGTAAGCAAATGACTCTTTGTAAGTCTTTTGTCAGCTTGCTTTTGTTGTCCGCTTGTATCAGGCAGTCGTCCAGGTATGGATAAATTTGGATTCCCTGTAGCCTGCAATGAGCGATTACTGATGCCAGGCATTTTGTGAATACTCTGGGCAGTAGATAAGCCAAAGGGCAATGCTGAGAATTGATAATGCTCTGATCCTGCAAGAAATCTGAGGTATCTTCTGCAATTTGGTCGTATGGGGACGTGCAGGTATGCCTCCTTGAGATCTAGAGTTACTAGCCAACACTCCTTGCCCAGCATGGGAAGAAGTTGCTGTAGGGTCAGCATTTTGAATTTTGGAACAATGATGAATGTGTTTAAGGCGGACAGGTCGAGAATGGGTCTCCAACTTTTCTCTTTTCTTGGTACTAGGAAGAGTCTGGAGTAGAATCCTTTGCCCTGTTCTGTAGGTGGTACCCTTTCCACAGCTCTCATCTTTGTTAATTGAGCTATCTGTTTTAGAGCTTCTGTTTTTTGATTTGGAGGTAGGTTTGGCATTCCTCTTTTTACTGGTAAGGTGTGGAAATGAAACCTGTAGCCTTGGTCTATAGTTTGTAAAATCCACTTGTCTCTTGTGATATAGTGCCAATTTTTTCAAAATAAGGCTAACTTTCCGCCTAAGGGTGCTGCTATTTGTTCCCTGGTAGGCGGTGTCAGAGCCAAGTCACTGTGATTGTCCTGTTGCAGTGGTAGTGGTTGTGTCTGTGCCTCGTTGGTTATTGCCTTGCCACTGGCGTCCTCTGTAGGCACCTCCTCTGGATTGATTTCTGCCTCTGGGGCGTCTATTCCTGCCTCTCTGAGATTTAGAGGAGTCTGGAAAGGACCAATTTTTGGAAGGCCAGTTCCTGCTAAACCTTGGGGGCTGAACCTGTAAGAAATCTTTAACTGTTTGTACAGATTTTGCCTTCTCTTCCATTTTCTTCATTACTTGCTGGGCAGGAGAACCAAATAGACTGACCTTATCCATAGGAGCATCTAATAGTTTTGCTTTAACATGATCCGGCAAGACCTGTTCTTTCAACCATGCATGCCTTCTTATAACTGTGCCAGTCATGGCTGATCTAAATGAAGCCTCCAGTGCATCATAGCCACATTTTAAAGAATGGTTACTAACCTGCTGAATGTTATTCACCATTTCTAAAACATATTTCTTATCTAAGGAATCATCAGAGGACAGTTTCTTAGTTAACTGATCAAGCATAAACTCTTGGTATTGGTTCATATGAAACTGATAAATAAAAGAAGCTGGAAGCAGCGCACACAAACCGCACTTTAATCAGGAAACAAATGAAATCCAAACTGGATCACGAAGTAAACGCTTTAAAATCCAATACATGCGTTTTAAACGCTTTAAAATCCAATACATGCGTTTTCGTCAGCCTATAGCTTCGACTTCATCAGACAAAACTAATTAAGTGATTAAGCATTATATAATGAAATTCAAAGTATAAAAACCAATGAAAAACAAAGCATCCTGTATAAGCCAATGATAATAGTGACAACCTAAAGAGCTCATTATAATGAAATCCTTATTTGTAAAAATGACAATAGAAGTGTATAAAAACTCACTTTTAAAATAGTTCTAATATTTAAAAATCTTCTTTTTAAAAAAATTTTTGTTAAAACATATTGTAATTAGTTTGATTTCTAAAACCACCATAATTTAATGAAGCTGTTTATGTAAAAACTGTTTATGTTGAATGTAAATACTGAATTGAGTTGGTGTATAGGAAAGAAACACAAACAGTGCCCTCTACTGTTCTTTAGGAGTAATTTGATAAGTTTCATACTTTAGTTTATCTCAATTTAAGAGCTGGGACTATTGAAATACATTCATTTAGACCTGGTTGTTTATTGGCTTCTAATAATATTTGCCAATAAAGTTCCCTGTATTCAAGCCATTCTTCCCAGGGACCTCCTCTTGTTTCTTTTTTCACTTGCTCTAAAACAAAAAAGGAAAACGTGGCCTCCTTACAGGTCTTAGTGTGTTTGAACAGTGCATTAGTGTCCTTTGCTTTTTGTATTTCGTATACATGTTCGTAAATTCGCCTCTTCAATAATCTTTCTGTTTTCCCAACATAATACGAACTGCATCTTGAACACATTGCGAGGTAGACCACTCCCTGGGAGTCACAGTTAAATAGACCTGTACTGTATATATTAATGTCCCTTGCTTCAATAAAAATTTCTCTTTTGTTAGCAATATAGGGACATTGTTTACAGTGCCCACAATGAAATGTTCCATGTGAGATATTACTGGAGCATGTCCTCTCCAAGTGGTAATAAAGTTCTTTTGTTTGATTATTTTCTAAAACTTTTTTTATACTACGTGCATTTTTGTACACCATTTTTGGTGCTTTTCCTTTTATATTCGGTATGTCCGAGAATGAGATGAATTTTTCCCACTCTGATAAAATCATACTTTTTATCTTGGAATTGAAACCATTGAATTCCAAGACAAGTGCTGATTGATAGTCAGAATCAGCTCGAGTATAGTTCGTGTTTGTGTTTAACCGACCATCTGTGGTATGTTCACTAGTGACTTGGTCGTTGTTATTAACTAAGCATCCCTTAATAGGTTTAAATTTTGTCTGTCTATGTTGTTCAACTTCTGTTCTGATATCTTTTATAAACTCAAGTGGGTATCCTCTGGCAAGGAACATGGCTTCTAATGTGTTGCATTCTACATAAAAATCTTCGTCTTTGCTTGTCATTCGGCAACCTCTAACAAATTGTCCTTTGACAATATTTTTCTTGCAGATTTAGAGGAGTCTGGAAAGGACCAATTTTTGGAAGGCCAGTTCCTGCTAAACCTTGGGGGCTGAACCTGTAAGAAATCTTTAACTGTTTGTACAAATTTTGCCTTCTCTTCCATTTTCTTCATTACTTGCTGGGCAGGAGAACCAAATAGACTGACCTTATCCATAGGAGCATCTAATAGTTTTGCTTTAACATGATCCGGCAAGACCTGTTCTTTCAACCATGCATGCCTTCTTATAACTGTGCCAGTCATGGCTGATCTAAATGAAGCCTCCAGTGCATCATAGCCACATTTTAAAGAATGGTTACTAACCTGCTGAATGTTATTCACCATTTCTAAAACATATTTCTTATCTAAGGAATCATCAGAGGACAGTTTCTTAGTTAACTGATCAAGCATAAACTCTTGGTATTGGTTCATATGAAACTGACAGTTCAAAGCTCTAGCTGAGAGAGTAGCAGAGGTGTAAACTTTTTTACCCCATCTCTCTAAGGACCTGGATTCCCTTTCAGAAGAGAGAGGGTTTTTTGCTGAGGTCGAAGCTACTGCCTTAGGCCCCTGGGAGACCGTCTCAGGATCTGCAAGGGGAGCCTTGTATAGGTGGTGATGAGTGTCCGGAACCCTGTAAAACCTATCGGGCTTGGCAGGGGCTGGAGGTAAAGTATCAGGAGCAGTGCAAACATCATTAAATGCATCATCCACAACAGGAAGAACTGGAGGTATAGCTAAGGGCCTATGTTGCGGTAAATGTAGAAAGGTCCTAAGCCGTTTTCTTGAATCAGAGAAATCTTGTCCCTGCCATTGGAATTGCTCTCTCATGGCATGTAAGGTTTCCCCAAAGGAAAATTCCTCTGGTGGAGAGGCAGAAGGAATAGATTCTTCAGCATCGGAATCTTCATAAGTAGAAAAAGGAGCCTCTGGATGGTCTGTATTGTCTGAATCATCAGAAGAATCATCTGAGGACACTGGCTCAGGGAGCTCTGCTCTAGGTCTCTTTTCTGGAGGCTGAGAGGCCCTGTCTGGGTGAGATTGGGATCCCCTTATTAAAGAGATGAGATCCTCTGCCAGAGTAAGCATTTGAGAACTGGAACTGGGCCTGTGTGAGGGGGGCTTAACAGGCACAGATTTAGCAGATTTGGCTGCTTTAGCCCTGGCAAAGGCCTTTATAGACATGGCTGCAGGAGGCCTAGCAGCACCACGTGCTGGGGTAGAGACATCCAAACGGATGGTGTCCGATAATTCTAGAGGAACCACATTAATAGGCAAAACTTCAGAGGCCGATTCAACTAGGGTAGCAGGAGCCTCGGTAGTAGTCATGGATTCGGCTGAAGATTGACCCGTTTGCTCGGTTTCAGCCGAAACCGAGACACTTGCGGTTTGCTTAACAGTGGTTTCGGCCAAAACCGCGGACCGCGAGTGTCGGTCTTTTTCTTTGCGTTTCTTAATTTGAGAAGTCGGAGGATCCGACTGCATAATGTACGCAAAATCTGAGCCGAAAAACTGTTCAGCAAACTCCGACCGAAGCCTAAGCGTTCGTCGGTTGAAGGAAGCACAGGCTAAACAGGCTGCTACGTCGTGGTCTGGGCCTAAACAAGGTAAGCAGTAAGAGTGGAAATCTTTATGAGGTATTTGTTTCCCACAAGTTAAACAGTTATTCACTTTTTCTGACATCGGCTGAGGCAAGAAAGAGTCCCCAACGGGGTACTTAGCTTTTTAGAAGTCTTCGAAGTAGTATTCGGTAGTAGTAATCTCTGTATCTTACCGACCGGCACTTGCGAACAGCTTCTGCTTTGGCGCCACGGCAAGAAAGACTGAGGAAAATGGCCGGCTGATGCCTTTATACCAGACCAGCAGAGATGACGTCGGGTGAAGTGCGACACCAGCCGAGGCCAGACCCAGACTTTGGAATCCGGCCGACCGAAGTGCTGCCTGACGACAGGACAACCCATTTGTTATGACTGCAGATGCATCCTTGAAGGACATCAGTACTCTTAAGACACAAATCCTTAAAAAAAAAAAAATCTTAAGGACCCGTGGAAAGGCAGGAACTACAAAAAAGCCTTCATGTGGAATGTCTGAGTGGGTTTTCATTATGAAACTCACTCCAAAAACCTAATATGCAGGATACATCCCTTTTGCACTTGTACATAAAATTAGGAGTTGTGTACTTACATAACTTAGTATCTGTGTTGTCCACTTTCATTCTTCCTCTAAGGAGTTAAGGATTGGTCCTCTGATCCCATTCAGCTGCATTTTCCAGACTTTGAATCCGATTCTCAAGCTCCTCCCTCTTCCCATAATGCACTACACTACCTCTAACTCATCAGAGTTTGCTGCCTACATCTATAGAACTAAAGAGAACAGATAAGGCCAGAATTACAAGTAGAATGTGCAACATCCAATATCCTTCTAGAAGATAAGGCAGGGGAATGTCTGGGAGGGAAGGTGAGGAAAGTACAGTTGCAGTCATTACATTTGGGTAATCTGCTGGCAGGTTGCCCTCAGTTGGCCTGATTAACAAAGTCTTGGGTCCTGCATCAGTTGCTGTCCCTTCTTCCATGACGTCAGGTCGTCAGGGGTATAAAACATGCAGCCGACGTCATTACCACAGTTTCTTGCCCCAGATATCCAGTGCCCCCCGAATGGGGAGCAAAATAAAATTTTAAACAAAAATATACCTCCAACCAAAAGCAAATACACCAAAAAGGTTTTTAAAGCATTAAAAAAAAAAAAAAAAAAAAAAATACAATACGTACTTATGTCTTGCATATTTCTTGCACATTAGTTGGGTTTTACAATATTAATTTATTTATTAATAATTGATTCATTTGTGTAAACATTATAGGATTTTGGTTTTAATTATATATATATATATATATATATATATATATATATATATGTTTTTAATCAAATTCATGAGCACTAAGCACTTTACTATTATAGTATATATTATATTATATATAGATGGATGATATACTATGCATTGATTTCAGTTCTAGGTCACATACATTGATCTATCATAATAATGTGAACATTACTGGCTTGATTACTTGTTTCAATAATGAATTATATTAGCTTTATTTTATTAATTTTATTTTTATTGTTCTTTAAATTTGATAGTTACATCTAGATTTTGATGATTTTTTAGAATCAGTTCAGTAATGCACAGATGCTAGGGTATTAAATTATTAGGTTGTGCTGTATTAAATAACACATATTCAATATTGTCTTAGAAGCTAGCTATGTCTTTAAAAGCTTAAGATGTTACCAATTGGTAAGGCAATTGTCTTAATTGAATGCTAGATGTTACTATTTAAACTGAGCTACTTCTGTGAATAATGAAATCTGATGAAGCGTATGGTGCATACGTGAAAGCGCTCATTTTGTTTTTCTTTGCCTTTTATTTGTGGAATAAAGAAGGATTTTTTAACCAAAACGCTGATGGGTGTTCAATGAACTGTGTAATTCCAGCTGCCTTTCCGTTCTGGTTCTGCTTGTGTTCTATATTACTATTACTGTTTTTAAAGCATTGTAACAAAGAGATATAGTCCCAGAAAAACAGGGGACTGGAGGGAGGGTAACCAGGACTGCAACAGTGAATACACTCAAACATCTACATTTATGGTAAGTGTACACAACTGTACTATATTCTTAGTGTTTCACTGATGCAGTCATTACATTTGGGTAGATTCCCAAAGCTATGGTTGGGAGGATGGATTTAATACAGCATTAGGACGTGTTATAAGGCCCTGTAAGACAGCAGTGGCAAAGCCAGCCATGGATTTAGAGAAATTGGTAAATAATGCTTGGTGAAAGTATAAACTGAACTCCAGGTAGCAGCTTCTAGAATATTCCTGGTAGGAACACCTTTGAGAAAGGCTGCAGAAGTAGATGCAGCCCTGGTGGAATGAGATCTTATCCCCTGGGGGATAGGTTTTCCATGGTGCTTATAGCAGAAATTAATGCAATGGCTTATCCATTTAGAAATGGTTTTGAAATGGCCTTTCCGTCTGCCCTTGCAGCAAATGCTATCAGCAGTTCAATTTTTATTCGAGTTTTAGTCCTGTCCAAGTAGAATCTAAGTGGTCTGTGCACATCCAATGAATGCATAATCCGTTCTTTGTTCTGTGGATTGGGAAAGAAAGTTGGGAAATTAATGGACTGATTAAGAGCCACACTGGATACCACCTTGGGCAAGAATGATGGACTGGTCCGACGTTGACACCCTGTCCGCATGAAAGATGATTAAAGGCTCCACTGCCATAAGCGCCTGTAACTCCAATATCCTTCTAGTTGAAGTGATTGCTAGAAGGAAGGCTGTTGTCCAAGAAAGAAATTAAGTCTGCAGTAGTAGATAGCTCGAAAGGAGAGAGTGAGTTTCTCCAATACAAAGTTAAAAGTCCCAGGCAGGGGTTGGAGCTCTCCTGGGTGGTGTCAAATTTTTGGCCCCTCTGAGGTACTGCTTGAGCAGAGGATGAGAGAAGAGGGGAGGTTCTGTGTTATAATGAGCTGAAATGGCTGAGGTGTGTATTTTAATGGAGGAAAAAGGCCCCTGTGAAGCATCTCAGTTAAGTATTGTAAAATCTGAGGTAAATTGGGCGCTGCTGTGCTCATTCCTTGAGATGGATTCCAAGCACAGAATCTTTTCTATTTGTCAGCAGAAGATTTTCTAGTACTAGGTCTTCTCGCCTCCAAGATGACATCCATCACAGGTTTGCTGAGGGATGCTAATGGTAAATTTAAGTGATTAGCCAAGCTGCAAGGTTCAATTTTGGGAACTGAGGGTGCAGTATCTGGTTCTCCTGCTGAGACAGTAAGGAAGGTGTCGGAGGCAGGTGCCATGGAGATATTTGAGACTGAGCAGGAGCGGGTACCAGTGTTGGCGTGGCAAGTCAGGAGCAATCAAAATCATTCTTGGTGTGTCCTGTTTGACTTTTAACAGAACTTTGCAGAGTAGAGGCAGATGTGGAAAGGCGTAGACTGATATGTTTTTCCAGCTGAAGGACAATGCATGTACTTTCCAGGCTTTTTTGTGGGGAGTCCTTGTGCAAAATTTGTCTAACTGGTAGTTCCGGGGGGAGGCAAATAGATCTAGGTCTGGGCTCCCCCATTTGCTTGTCAACATGTTGAAAATCCGTGGTTCCAGTCTCCACTCATGTGGGTCCATGAGATTTCTGCTTAGTCCATTTGCCAGTGTATTTAATTTTCCTGGCAGGAATTCAGCTTGTAGGTGCACTTGGTAGCTCAAGGCAGTGTGCCACAATGCCATGGCTAGTCTGCAGAGGGAGTAGGAATGTGTACCCCCCTGCTTATGTACCACATAACCGTAGTGTTGCCCATCTTTACCATTTGTTGTCCTGGAAGAATGTAGTCCTTGAAGGCTGTCACAGAGCATTCTGTACAGCTAACATTTGTTGATTGATATGAAGGTGCATTTGATTTGGGCTCCATTTGCCCTGAATGCACTTCCCTGCCAGGTGAGCTCCCCATGCATAGTCTGATGAGTCTGTAGTTAGGGTTTGGGTGGCAGGGGGTAGCATGAATGGCAGTCCCTCGTTTTGGTGGCAGGCCTCTGCCCACCATAGGAACTCCAGCCATAGGCAAGGTATGATAGGATTCATTGTTTCCAGGCTGTGAATGTTGCCTCCATATACTTAAGTACCACTGAAGTTTCCTCAGATGCAGTCTTGCATATGGAATTAGAAGAAAGCAGGAGGCCATAAACCCCAAGGCTTGCAGTATTTGTCTTGCAGATAAGCAGGGTTTTTGTAGCCACTTGTTTGAAGTAAGTTACCAAATGAATTTGCTTTTCTGGCGTGAGGAAAGCCATCTGAGCAGTTGTATTCAAGCTTGCACCTAGGAATGTAATCTGTTGAGAGGGTACCAGCTGTGATTTTTCGTTTATGGTGTTCTAGACAAGTTAGAACCCTTTTTACAAATGCCAGATGATTAGAAGTATGGCCTGGTTTTCTGTCCGAATTAGACAATCGTCCAGGTATGGATATATTTGAATATTTCTTTGCCTACAAAATGCAATTACTGGAGCCAGGCACTTTGTGTATACCCTGGGTGCAGTAGACAAGCCAAAGGGCAGTGCAGAGAACTGATAATGCAAGTAGCCTGCTTTGAAGCGTAGGTATCTTCTGCAAGATTCTCTGATTGGGACATGCAGCTAAGCTTCTTTTAAATCTAGAGTTGCCAACCAGGCATCTTTGCCTGGCATAGGAAGTAACTGGTGAAGAGTCAGCATCTTTAATTTTGGAATGTCCAGAAAGGTGTTTAGAGTAGCCAGGTCCAGAATTGGACGCCACGATTAGTCTTTTCTGGGTACCAGGAAAAGCCTTGAATAGAAACCTTGTCCCTTTTCCTCTTCTGGTACTAGTTGAATTGCCCCCATGTTTAGGAGGGAAAGTACTTGTTTCTGAGCCTCTGCCCACTGATTTGGGGGCAGGTCTGGCCACCCATTTGGTGTTGGCAATGTGTGGAAATGAAATCCAGTTTTTTGCATGAAAAGTAATCTTTCCCCCCAAAGGGGCAGTTAAAAGGTAAGTGCTTGGTAATTTTAGAGGAAAGTCTTCGAGACTGTTTACCATAGTGAGGTGGGGTCTCTTGTTATTTCCAAATTTGGAAGTGGAGGCCCCCCCATTGCTTAGGTCCGAGTCCTCTGGGACTGAAACCTGGTGCTTTTGGTGTATCTGGATTTGGCTTGAGAGGATCTGGAAGGAGCTAGAAAGGACCAATTCTTAGTAGGCCAGTGTCTACTAAATCTTGGAGGTTGCACTTGTAAAAAAAACTTTTACAGTTTGCATAGATTTAGCCTCATCTTCCTTCTTTTTTAAAACATCTTCAGCCTTATTGCCAAACAGGCAGTCCTGATTTAAAGGAGCATCCAACAATTTTACTTTAACATGATCAGGCAGAGATTGCTCCTTAAGCCAAGCATGCCTTCCAAGTACAGACCCAGTAACAGTAGCCCTGCAAGAGGCCTCTAAAGAAACAAAACCACATTACAAAGTATGGTTTTGCAACTTGTTCAGCAGAATGCAATAAATCCTGTAAATCTTTATTTTCCACACAGTCAGAAATCATTTTCTGTTTAAGCAGTCCAATAATATGCTGTTGGTATTTTAACTTATGAAATTGGCAGTTTAAAGCCCTGATAGCCAAAGTTGCAGAAGTATAAACCTTTTTACCCCATCTATCCAGCGCCCTGGAGTCTCTATCAGAAGGGGTAGGATTTTTAGCAGTAGAAGCCTTAATGCCCTTAGGCTCTTGAGAAATGGTTTCAGGATTTGTGAAAAGGAACTTGTGGGACTTGGGAACCCTGTAGTAACAGTCAGGTTTGCAAGGAGCTGGAGGCAGGGAATCAGGGGCCATGCTGGATTCCGAAAACATCGACAATGTCTACTACAGGAGGTATAGCCACAGGTCTATGCAGAGGTAAAAAGAAAACCCAGAAGCCTCTCTTTTGAATCCGAGAATTATTGACTTTCCCAGTGAAAATGCTCCCTTAAGGTAAAGTTTCACCAAAAGAGAAATCCTCAGTGGGGGAAGCAGAGGGAATGGAATCCTCAGCATCAGAATCCTCATAAGTAGGTATGGACAAATTCCAGGTCATTAGAAGAGTCAGAAGAAACAGAGTCCTGATCAGAAGATTTATAGTCAAACTCAGGCCTAGGCCTCTTAAAACAGGGGGGGTTGACTACCCCTGATTAGAGTAATTAGATCTTCAGCCATTTTGATAATTTGTTTTTTTAGGCATAGGGGCCTGAACATGTGGCCTGGGTGTCATTTTTTGACAGATCGAGATTTAGGCCTTAGTACTGAAGGTGGAGTTGGTTTGATATGCAAGTCTGTAGGCCTGAATACACCCTCAGAAGCTGGTGCCTGCACAGCGGCTCCGGACCCATCCAAGGTAGAGACATCCGCAGGTTCCATAGTGAAGTATCTTGCGGCATACCGGACTCCAAATGGTTCTCAGTAGAGGTCTGAGAGTCAGAAGTAGTGGGCATCAGGGGCTGCGAAAGCGCCTCACTGAGTACCGGCAAACTGGCGACTGGCTTGAGAAGCATTGTTGGCAGTTTTGGACCTCAACGGCCTGTCTCTCTTTGCGTTTTTTCAAAATTCCAGTAGTCGGACGGCTAACAGATGTCATTTCTGGATAATTAAACAGAGAACCAAAATATTTAGAGGCAAAAAATGCACCGGTAGTGCGCCGATTAAATAAAGCACAAAACCGACAGCAAGGTACGTCGTGGTCAGGGCCTAGGCAAGGAAAACAGTACAGATGAAAATCTTTTGAGGTATTTGCTTTCCACAAGTAATGCAATTAACATTTACTGACATCGGTAAGGAACAAGAAAGTTTCCCCAACGGGGTACTTCGCTTTAAGTTGAAGACTTGGTTCTGAAACTCACGAAAATTTCAGGAGTCGGCCGACCGGCACTTACGAACTGCTTCTGCATCGGGCACCGCACAGCAAGAAAGACTGATGTAATTACGTCTGCTGCATGTTTCATACCCCTGACGACCTGACGTCATGGATGAAGGGACAGCAACCGACAAAGGACCCAAGACGTTGTTAATCAGGCCGACTGACGGCAACCTGCCAGCAGATTACCCAAATGTAATGACCAACAGTGAAACACTAAGATCAATGAAAACGAACACAGACACCAAGCTATGCCAAGAACGCAACTCCTAAATCTGATGTTCTCCTTTTAATTCTTCCTCAATGATGGGTTAGAGTCCCCAGCTATACAATTCTTGGGAGGCCTTCAAGGAAGGATATACCAGAGTACTGTCGAACCAAAGGAAAGTCTGCTTCTAGAGAATACTCAGATTGTAATGCATCACGATAGGATTTGTAAAAACAAGTGACTATTAGATGCAGCAAAAGAAAACGGTGGTAGAAAGGCGAATGAGGCAGTCAGATTTGGCAGAATGATGGGACAATTCTAAATCACTCAGAATAAATCAGTGAAAATGTCAGTAATCTACTTGGACAGGATAATATATGGTACTGCAAGTGGTTAGAAGAAAAAGGAGAAACATCTGGTTAGATTTCCTGTACTGTCTGGTCCCAAACAATTCTGAAAGGATGATTATATTGTTTGTACTTTTTGTGCAATTAGAAACTATATGAACATCAAGCAGGTGTAACATGTATTCACCTTTATTGAAACTTCAATAAGACAAGTAACTCAATTGACTGGCTAATATTTGATTCCATGGCTACATTAGGCATAAAAGGTAGGATTAGTTAATTTTAATAGTAGAGAAAAAAATCGCCTTCTCTTTAAAAGGACAAGCCAGACTAGCAAAAGTAGCTGACAGAGGTCCAATGTTCGAAACGAAAGTCCACATGGATAGTTGGACATTATACCAGGTTAGTCAGACTGGGTCAACAGAACCCATTTTCAGTGGAGGTCTGGGGAGAAACTCCAAATGCATACAAATACCCTTGGGCAGATAAGCCTAGTACTTGCCTATGAACCTAGAACACTGTAAACAACCATGGCAGTCAATATTTTACAAAAACACCCTTCTCATAAGGCCAGAGAGGAGACTGAGATTAGAAGTTCACCTTAGTGTGTCAGCATAAGCAATGATAGTCGAGGTCCTGAACCTCTTGGCTGTCACAAACAAGGGAAGTGAGCCTGCACAGTCTTACAAACACAGGAAATAGAAAAATGATGCTGGACTTCCTAAGGGCGAGATAAGAGATCTTGACTGGGCTCCAGAATCCATGAAAGATTTCAGACAAAGCCCAAGAGGGAACCACACAGCTCTTAAACCTGCTAGCTTTTTGTAGAAACTTAGAGATCAATGGTAGAAGGGAATAAGCATCAAGGAGACCGGGGGTCAAATTGTGAAACCAAGCCTTCCTCGAGGATCCCCCCCCCCCCCGGGGGGGGGGGGGTTAAGTTGAAGTATCTGCTGCATTTGTCGTTTATGGGAAAAGCAAGAAGGTCACAACAAGGCTGGCCCCTATGGCTAAAAATCAGGTTAGTAACTGGTTGAGGGACCATTCATGAGGAACCAGACTAGACCTATTGAGACAGTCTGCCAGACCACTGGATTTCCTCAATATGTGTTGCAATTACAAAGTAGTTTTAAGAAACTGTCCACTCCCAAGCCCTCATGGCCTCGCTGCACAAGGGCTAAAAAGGGGGTATTGACACACACTGGTGTGCACTGCAATAGTCCCCAGACAAAGAATATCCTGAAAGGCTTGCACCATGAGTAGGACAACTTTCATCTCTAGGATACTGGTATGCAACCTGGTCTCCAAGGAAGACCATATGCTTAGGATCATCTTTCACTTGAAATACCCCACCCAGACTCTGGATGGGAAGTGTCCATGTTCACTGTGGTTGTGGAGGGGATAAAGAACAGCCTGCCTAGGAAGAGGTAATCTGACTGGATTCACCAGCTAAGATGACGTTCGTAAATCAGGTTTATAGAAACAGGTAGAGACCAGAAGGGAATAGAACCATGAGCTTGTAGAATTAATCTTGCTGGAGGGGGTACAGAAATTATAGCAAGTCTCTCACTAGATTTCTTAATGTGATTAGGTGAAAAATCAAAGATGCTATCTGGTTTGTGGTATTCAAATGAGAGACTATGAATTCCAAATTCTGTACAGGGGAGGTTTGATTTTGCCAAATTTATAGTAATACCCAGGGATCTGTATATTTGAGACAGGCAATTCCCAGCTTGCAACAGTTAATACCTCGCTGGAGCAGTAGGAGTGGAAACTGCACAAACATGGACACACCTGAAAACCTTTGAGCCTCAGGAGAGGCAGCCACTACTGCCATGCATATGAAAAAAACATTCTGAGGGCTGTGGTGAGTCTGAAGGGCAGAGATCTGAACTGAATGGCTCCCAGTGAGAAGCACAAATGTCTTCTGGAGTTCCTCTTCAATTTGATGTAATGGTATGTAGAAGTACATCCAATCATACTTGCAAAGAAGTGGCAGAAGATTGAACAGTGACCATTCCAGAACTTTGACTTTTCCACACAGATTGTTTAGATCTAAAAATAGGAAAAAGGGAAATGCAAGCCTCTGAATATTATACTTGGCACCCAGACATTGTTTATTACACTGGCCCAGGCAACCAAGTGCCACAAAAAACGCCATGACAGCGCTTCAGGAGCACTGATCGGGTCTGTCAGAAGTTCGCTGAAGTCCTGGCTCTGCAGAGCATCTCTGCTTCTGGTTCCCAAGCTCAGACACCTAGCCTCTCAGGAATGTCAGCATCCTGAAACAAGCAGATTCAGCGGGTGCATCCACAGAGTCAGTGTGTGGAATATGTGAAAAGTCCAGGTGGGTCCAGTTCTGAGATCAACTCCCAAGAGACTGTTTGCTAAGAAGGAAAGGGAATAAAGACAAAACCCAAATGTATGTTGTGGTCCAGTACTATATTTGAGAATTAGAGCATTGGTGGGTAGGGTCTTATCTTGTAGTCATGGATGCAATTGTCAGATTTTTGTTCTGCAAACAACTAATTAGAGAATGGCCAGCAATGCAAAGTCTTCAAGGAAGAACTGCCCTGGATCCGAAGAAGCTGCACTCAACAGTTCAAATCCCAAAGGGTTAGGGATCGATAAATGCCTGACCCTACCCTGTCAGATTCTAGGCTTAGGAGAGAGCGAGAGCGAGCGCCAGAGACAGAGCGCCAGAGACAGAGAGAGAGACAGAGAGAGAGAGAGATATCGATATCTATATAGATATCTCTCTATATCTATACATATACACACATATATATATATATATATATACACACACACACACACACACACACACACACATGTACATATATCTACATCAATCTACATCTTTCTTGTATCATTAAGAGAAAAAGTACAAGTAATGGCAGTCGGATTGGAGAAGTGCCCCGGATCTGAAGAAATATGCAACTGTGCAAATGTTTGGATTCAAAGGATGGAAGGAAGGATCTATAAAGTTTATGAAATTTCAGACCTGAAGGTGTTGGATTCGTGAAGTGCCCTGTTGTCTGTGGGTACCTGGTGTGCGTCAGAGCCTAGACTTGAGATAATACTAAAAGGGGTGGTTCAACCGGGTGAAAATCTAGTAACTTCGGATCAGAGAAATGCCCCCTTCTCCCATTAATACCTTATCCGGATCCTAGACTTAGGATCCAGCTGCAAGGAATGGTTTACCCAACTGGATCATATGGAGAGAGAGAATCAGAATTCAAGGGAGTTATACTAGACATCTGATTCAAGGGCCCCTTTTGTCAAGTAAAATGCTTCCGTCAGATGCAAAGGCTTAGGAACTGATGATTACCAGCAGCCATGTGAAATGAACCTCATGGAACCAAACCTTTCAGACCTGATGAGGACTTGGATCTGAATGAGGCCCAAAGAGCTTTGGATCAGAGATCCTTATTTTGTTGAACCATTTATTTTATTCACAGGGGGATGAGCCCCAAAAGAAACTAAATTAACAGCCTTAAAAGGCAGAATAGCGGTGTCAAACTCTGCTGTGAAACTGAAAAGTACAGTTTTGTACCTACCATAAATGTAGATGTTCGAGGATCCACATTGCTGCAGTCCTAACTATTGGGTAGTCCGCTGTCCAGTCGGCCCGAATACCAAAGTATATGGCTGACGTCGGTCAGGGCGCATTAGACTGACGTCAGTACGTCAGGGTACTAATGCGCATGCCCGACGCCATATCCTCAGTCTTTTCTTGCCCCAGATGTCAGAAGACCCTAAAAAGACAAGGCCCAATATACCTGCACCAAAAATATGTACAATATATACAAAATTATCAGCATATAACCTCACCTACACAACCACCCCTAAACACAGAGGGGAAGGAGGGAGGGTAAATTGGACTGCAGCAATGTGGATCCTCGAACATCTACATTTATGGTAGGTACAAAACTGTACTATGTTCTTCATTCCACATTGCTGCAGTCCTAACTATTGGGTAGAATCCCAAAGCAGAGGTAAGGGAGGCTGGCAAATCATAAAGAAGCAGGAGCTGACAACATGCCTTGCAAAATAGCTGTGGCAAAACCAGCCCTAGACTTAGAGTAGAGAGGAAGGTGATAATGCTTAGAGAAAGTATGCACTGAACTCCAAGTAGCTGCCTCCAAAATATCCTTAGTTGCCACCCCTTAAAAGCTGTTGAAGTGGCAGTAGCCCTAGTGGAATGAGGCCTAATCCCAGCTGGAATCTCCTTGCCATGATGGGAATAACAAAATGCAATGCAAAACCCAATCCACCTAGAAATAGTTTGTTTTGACACAGGCTTGCCCTGAGAACTCAAAGCAAAAAGAAACAAACAACTGCTGAGACTGCCTAAAATCCTTAGTCCTGCTTAAATAATAACGCAATTGCCTGTGTACATCTAAAGTGTGCAAAATCTTTTCCCCTTTATTTTGGGGGTCTGCATAAAAAGTAGGCAAATGAATAGTTTGGTTTAAAGCCACAGTAGAAACCACCTTAGGCATAAAGGAAGGACTAGTACGTAATGATACCCTATCCTTATGGAAAATCAAAAAGGGCTCTACTGCCATAAGGGCCTGCAACTCAGACACCCTTCTTGCAGAAGTAATAGCCAACAGAAAAGCAGTCTTCCATGACAAGTATTTCAATTCAGCAGTAGCCGCAGGCTCAAAGGTTGTAGAGTAAGTTTTTCCAACACAAAATTGAGATCCCAAGCAGGAGTAGGAGCTCTACGTGGGGGTCTTATATTCTTTGCCCCTCTAAGAAACTGCTTGAACAAAGGATGCGAAAACAATGGTGGGTCACAATCATAGTGAGCTGAAATTGCTGCAGCATGAATCTTAATGGAAGAGAAGGACAAACCTTTGTCCAATAACTCAGTAAGATATTGAAGAGCCACACTCAAATTAGGCTCAGAAATCTCCAAATTCTTTGCTGTACTCCAAAATAAAAATCTCTTCCATTTTTCGTACACTTTCCTTGTACTAGGTCTTCTAGCTTCCATAATCACATTTAAAACTTGTTGAGGAAGCTGAGACCTGCTGTGTTTCAACACAGAATATGCCAGGCTGTTAGATGAAGAGAGTGAAGCTTGACATTGAGCAGATGACCGTCCTTCTGAGATAACAGATGTGGAATCAAAGGTAAAGGCCATGGAGGCTTCCTTACCAGACTCCGTAGTAGTGGGTACCAGTGTTGCCGAGGCCAATCTGGAGCTATTAAAATCATCCTTGGCTTGTCTTGTCTGACCTTTAAGAGCACCTTTGGAAGAAGAGGCAGAGGTGGAAAGGCATACACATGAAGATTTTTCCAACTGAAAGAAAGAGCATCCACTCTCCAAGCTGTGTGATGAAACCCCTTTGTGCAAAACTTTGGCAGCTGGTGGTTTAGCGGAGAAGCGAACAGATCTATGTCTGGAGTTCCCCATGACACTGTCAATTTCTGAAATACATGAAGATCCAGTTTCCACTCGTGGGGATCCATGATTTGTCTGCTTAACACATCTGCTAAGGAGTTCTGTGCTCCGGCAGAAACCTTGCCTGAAGAGTTAGTTGCAAGCTGAGCAGTCTCCCATAAAATCATTGCTTGCCTGCATAGAGGATAAGAATGTGTTCCCCTTGTTTGTTGATGTACCACATGACAGTTGTGTTGTCTGTTAGAATCAACACCTGCCCTGGAAGAAGTAACTCCTTGAAAGCCATTAATGCAAACTGGACTGCTAACATCTCCTTCATGTTGATATGTAGATGCTGTAGTCTGGCAGGCCACTTGTCTTGTATCCACTTTCCATTTAGATGAGCTCCCCAAGCAATGTCCGAGGCATCTGTCGTTAAAATCTGACTCGCCTCTGGCCGGGTCACAGAGAGTCCCTTGTTTAGGTGACATTCCTGAGCCCACCACAAAAATTCTTTTTGAAGGCAAGGTATTATTTGAATGACAGTGTCCAAATCCTGGCAGTGCTGTGTCCATACATTTTGAGATACCATTGCAGCTTCCTCATATGCAGTTTGGCATTGGGAAGCACCAGAATACAAGATGCCATGAACCCTAATGCTTGAAGGACTGTCCTTGCAGTCAGCACGGACTGATGAGATAGTTGATGGAAGTAAAGGGATAGACTCTTTGTTTGTCCGGGGTTAAAAGGCCATCTGGGCTGCTGTATTCAGTCTCACACCCAGAAAGCACATGTCTTGAGAGGGTACTAGACTGGACTTTATTTCGTTCACAGAATACCCTAGGCATCTTAGCACTGCTATAACATATTCCAGATGCTGTAGAAGGTCTTCCTTTTCTTGAGCCAGAATCAGGCAGTCGCCCAAGTAAGGATAGATTTGAATTCCTTTTAGCCTGAAGTAAGCTATCACTGGAGCCAGAACCTTTGTGAATACTCTGGGCAGTAGATAAGCCAAAGGGCAATGCAGAGAACTGATAATGAGAACTTCCAGCTCGAAACGCAGATACTTCCTGCAACTTAGTCTTATAGGCACATGAAGGTAAGCTTCCTTGAGATCTAAAGTTACCATCCAGTGATCTTTGCCCAGCAGAGGTAAAAGCTGTTGTAACGTCAACATCTTGAACTTGGGAATGTCCAGATAAGTGTTGAGGATAGATAAATCCAAAATTGGTCTCCACGTGTTCCCCTTTTTGGTACTAGGAACAGGCGAGAATAAAATCCTAGGCCCCTTTCTGATACAGGGACTGGCTGAATGGCCCCTATTTGGAGTAACAGAGAAATTTGCTTGTGAGCCTCTTTCCTTTGTGGAGGAGGAGCGTCTGGCATGCCTTTGAAAGGGGCAATGTATGGAAATAAAACCTGTAACCGTGGTGAATGATATCCAACACCCATCTGTCTTGAGTAATTAAATCCCAATTTCTTTTGAAAAGAGACAGTCTTCATCCCAAAGGAGCTGCCAGACGAGAATCTACTGGCAGCTGAAAAGGCAGGTCATTGGGTCTGTTTACGAAAGGACTGACCCCTGCCCTCACCAGAAGTCTGAGCAGGTGAACTCCTGTTCTAGGCCTAAAGAACCTTGAGCTCTGCCCCTACCACGTCTAGACCTACCCCTAGACTGGGAATCATAAGCAGGATATGTCCATCCCTTAGTAGGCCAATTTCTACTAAACTGGTGGCTGCACCTGCAAAAATCTTTAACAGTTTGCATAGACTTAGCTTTGTCCTCCATTTTCTTTAAAACTGCTTCCACAGGCGAACCAAACAACACATCAGACTGTAAAGGAGCATCCAAAATCCTTGTCTTAACATGCTCAGCTAAATTCTGATCCCTCAACCAGGCATGCCTGCGAAGAACAGAACTAGTGGCAGCCACCTCGAGGAGGCCTGTACAGCATCAAAACCACATTGCAAAGAATGCTTACCCACTTGTTCAGACACATGAACTAAATCCAGCAACTCTTTACACTCAATACCTTCCGCCAAAGCATCCACCTTAGATTTCAATTGTGAAAGGAGATAATTTTGATATTTTAGCATGTGAAACTGACAATTCAACGCCCTCATGGCTAAAGTGGAAGAAGTATACACTTTCTTTCCCCATCTATCCAAAGCCCTTGCCTCTTTATCAGTGGGAACAGGTTTTAACAACAGAGGCCTTAACACCTTTAGGTCCCTGAGAAACAGTTTCGGGTCTGCCCTAGGACTCTTAAAAGATACTTATGAGCTTCAGGCACCCTATAGTACCTATCAGGTTTAACAGGAGCAGGAGGCAAAGAATCAGGGTTCAGGAAGCCTCTGCAAAACATCTTCCACCACATTCAACACAGGAGGTATAGCTAGGGCCTATGCTGGGGTAAAACAAGAATTCCCTAAGCCTTTTCCTGGAATCAGAGTAATCTTGGCCTTCCCATTTAAAGTGCTCCCTCATGGAATGCAGAGTCTCTGAAAATGAGAAATCCTCAGGAGGAGAAGCTGTAGGAGTGGAATCATCCACATCAGAATCAGAATAAGGAGGATACTCCTGCAAGTCTTCCGCAGAAGACTCAGAAGCCTCTGAACACTGTTCAAAACTCTCAAACTCAGGTTCCACCCTAGGCCTCTTATCAGGAGGGGACATAGAACCTCTAATCATAGTAATCAAATCTTCTGCCATTTTAAGCATATGTTTCTTAGGCACAGAACCTGAAGTGCTAGGAGAAGCCCCCACTGAAGCTAAACTTGGCCTACCTCTCAAAGAAGCTTTGGAAACAGAAGGAGAGGCTCTAACTACCTTGGGAAGAGAGGAAGAACAGTTACCTGAGAAGCCCCTCAGCCTGGCCTACCTCCTGAGAAGGCACATCCTGTAACAGTAAAGTCTCTGCCTGAGACTCCAAAGAAACTCCTGGCAAAACCTCTGGCTCCACTGAGCCTTCTAAAGAACCGACGTCCGGGACTGCCGGTTCATCAACCCTAGGCTTCGCTGTTTTGTCCTTGCACTTTTTGACCAGGCGGCCGGAACATCCGACGGCATTTTATAATTACAACGCTTCCCAAACACTAACCTGGCACAGTCTAACCTTCTCTTAATAGTGCGTTTGTTAAATCTAGCACAAGAGCGCAGCCAACAACGCCGCTCAGGCCCTAAACAAGGTATACACAAGGTATGGTAATCCCTATGAGGTATCTGTTTCCCACAAGAAATACAGTTATTCACTTTTTCAGACATCGGGTTAAATACTGAGGCAAAAAAAAACCAAAATGTTCCCCAACGGGTACTTGGCCAACTTTGATTCGGTCTGAAACTCCGGCTTCAGAAAATTTCAGAACGCCAACCTGCACTCGCAAAACTGCTTCTGCATCGGACCATGCGGCAAAAAAGACTGAGGATATGGCATCGGTCATGCGCATTAGTACCCTGACGTACTGACGTCAGTCTAATGCGCCCTGACCGACGTCAGCCATATACTTTGGTATTCGGGCCGACTGGACAGCGGACTACCCAATAGTTAGGACTGCAGCAATGTGGAATGAAGAACATCACCCTATTGATGGCCTTTTCCCCATCATTTCTACACACATCTCCAAGACAATATAACCTTGCACTAAAGGAATTTAACTTGCCTTTTCTCCTAGCTCCATGTTGCCTACCCTTAAGTATACATAATTAAGGAAAGCAACACAGAACTCAACAGAATGCGTGAAAATTCACCAAAAATACAAACCACTTCAGGCCACTCCAGAGTATCCAAATCATCTAGTCTTCCTGGTCTCTACTTGCACGGAACCTGCTGCAACAGCTAAATGCACAATTAAATCTAGCCGATATAACCTTACACCACAATAACAAATACATAAACATACCATTGCCTGTCTCTGTAGGCTATCAGGTGAAGAAAAGGACCTCGGAGCCTGCATCTGGGGGGTTAGAAACCCTGTTGGAGACTGTCCACCTATACTTCTGTCAAACCTGTAAAATATGTGCACAATTAAGTTTCAAAAGTTTAATAAGCAACCACATTCACTCTGTACATCTCATGAGAAATTGTTTAATATGCTATTACTTTGATAAACATTCTCCCCCAAGTATAACCAACATTAATTCAATACTAGTCTTAAATGAATACTAGCCTGTTTTGAGCCTACCAAAACACATCTACAGAACTAGAATCAACTTAGTCAACATCTTTTATAATGCTAACAGTTCTGTTTTTCATCCAAAAAATGCCCGAAGTCCAAGTTTTTGTTTTCTCTTGTTACTATACTGCGTTATAAAATGAACAAACAAATAATTGCTTTCTGCTTGAAACAAAAAAGGTTATGTACCTAACATAACGTTCCATCAGAGTTGTTGCTTTTCATTTGTCTTCAACCTGTGGGACTTTGATCTGGCATGGACCCAACTCGATCATATACTCCTGCACCAGATCCAAAATACAAGCTCCTCCCCTAGCCATAATGCCCCACTCTCCCTCCTCCCCTCAGAGTTTGTTGCAGAACAGCACCAGCCCCTTTTGTATAACATTACATCCCTGACCAAACAAAGCTCTGGCAAAGAAGCCTACAGCTGCCTCTGTCCAATCCACTACACAGCCAAAAAAGGGCAGGGGGAAAAGAGGGAGGGACAGTTGAAGACAAATGAAAAGCAACAACTCAGATGAACGCTCATCTAAGTACATAACTTTTTTCTGAAGTGGTTTCAGTTTGCTTGTTTCCGTTTGCTCTTCAATCTGTGGGACAGAGTCCCGAGTTACAATAACCTCTGGAGGCTCTCATGGATGTTCCGGAGTACAGCTGAACTAAAGGATGCCCTGGTCCTGGAAAGAATATCCAGTTTGTAACTGGAAATTCTACGCATAGAGGACCAGGTAGCAGCAGAAAAGATATCAATAGGGACCCTAGACCAAAAGGCTGCAGGAGTGAATACTGATCTGGTGGAATGAATCCAGACGAGACACTGTAGAGACAAAACCTTTGGAACGATAGGCGGAAGCATTACACTCAGAAATCCAATCAAAAAGAGTAACCTTGGAAAAGTACAGTTTTGTACCTACCATAAATGCAGATGTCCGATAGATATGCAACTGCAGTCCTGACATATGGGTTGTCCTGCCTCAGGCAGCCCTTGATCGGCGGATTCCAAAGTCTGGGTCCGCGTTGGCTGATGTCGCCTCTTCCCCGGCGTCAGAGCTGGGGTATAAAAGCATCAGCCGACGCCATTTTCTTCAGTGTTTCTTGCCCCAGATGCCAGGTGCCCTCCAAGGAAGGCTAAATTTAGAGAATGGATAAAAATTCCAAACATGCACAACAGTAATAAACAGATACACCATAACAGATATCCCCAGCTAATTTGAAAAAGGGGGAGTGGACCCTAAAAAAGAGAATTAGAGGGTAGGAGGGAGGAAAACCTGACTGCAGTTGTATATCTATCGGACATCTACATTTATGGTAGGTACAAAACTGTACTATGTCCTTCAAGAATGCAACTGCAGTCCTGACATATGGGTTGAATACCATAGCCAAGCTGGGGTGGTAGGATCTAAGATAAGGATGGTGTAGTTAAAATGCCCTGCAGGACTGCAGAAGCAAAGCCTGCTCGGGATCTGGAATATAAAGGCAGGTTGTAATGTTTGGAAAATGTATGCACGGAGCTCCATGTAGCAGCTTCTAGAATGTCCTTTGTAGCCACACCCTCTTAGGAAGGCTGTGGAGGTGGCTGTAGCTGGTGGAGTGTGGCCTGATATTGGCTGGCACACCTTTTCCATGAAAAGAGTAGCAGAATCTGATGCAGTTTCCAATCCATTTTGAAATTGTTTGTTTGGAAATTGCCTTTCCTTGTACTCCAGCAGCGTAAGCTACAAATAGTTGGTCAGACTTTCTGTTGGCCTTTGTTCTGTCCAAGTAGTAGCGCAATTGCCTGTGTATGTCCAAAGTGTGCAGAAACTTTTCTCCTTTACTTTGAGGATTGGGAAAGAAAGTAGGCAGGTGAATTGCTTGATTTAGAGAAACCCTATATATCACTTTTGGCATGAATGAAGGATTGGTTCTTAAAGAGACTCTGTCCTGATTGAAAATGAGAAATGGAGGTACTGCCATGAGGGCCTGTATCTCAGAGACTCTTCTTGCTGAAGTAATTGCCAACAGGAAAACTGTTTTCCAGGAGAGAAATTGCAATTCTGAAGACGCTGCTGGCTCAAAAGGAGGAAGAGTTAATTTTTCCAAGACGAAGTTGAGGTCCCATGCAGGCACTGGTGGTTTTCTTGGCGGTTTAATATTCTTTATCCCTCTTAGAAACTGTCTTAGCAAAGGATGTGAAAACACAGGTGGATCACAGTTGTATTTTGCTGAAATTGCTGAAGCGTGTATTTTTATGGAAGAATATGAAAGGCCATTGTGAAGCATTTCTGCCAAGTATTCTAGTATCTGTGGGATGCTCATTACTGATGCATCCTGACCCTTGTTGGCATTCCAGATGTTGAATCTCTTCCATTTGGCTGAACAAGTTTTTCTGGTGGAAGGCCTGCTTCCAGTAAGATCTCTTGAACTTTTGGAGAGAGATATGGGAGAAGTCATGGAACCCTCCAAGCTGTCAGTTGCAATGTTTGCAGGTTGGGATGAACAGTCCTGTAATTGTGCTGAGTTATAAGCAGAGGCCAATGAGGCAGGAGCCACGGCTTGGTGCGAGTTATGCTCCTTAGTAGTGGATACCAGTGCTGTCTTGGCCAGTCTGGAGCTATCAAAATGTCTTTCGGTTGTTCTGCTTTGATCTTCAGTAACACCTTGGTCATTAATGGTAGAGGTGGAAATGCATAGATTGTTAGAGAATTCCAGCTGAAGGAGAGAGCATCCATTCTCCAGGCTTGAGGATGGTGTGTCCTTGAGCAGAACTTCTTCAGATGGTGATTGAGGTGTGAGGCAAAGAGATCTATGTCCGTCCTTCCCCATGCAGGAGTTATTTGTGAAAAAGTCTGGATGCAACATCCATTCGTGCGGGTCCATAATGTTTCTGCTTAGACTGTCCGCCAGAACACTGTCCTTGCCTGGGACAAACTGGGATTGCAATGGTATGTTCAGTTTCAGGGACTTTTCCCAAAGAGTCATTGTTAGTCGGCAGAGGGGGTAAGAATGGGTGCCTCCCTGTTTATGTACCACATAACAGTGGTGTTGTCTGTCTATTAGCAGATGACCTTGCTGAAGAAATTTCGAGGCCTCGATTGCATGAATCACTGCCAACATCTCTTTTTGATGTGCAGATGCAATTTTCGGGGTGCCCATTGCCCTTGAATGCATCTGCCCTCCATGTAAACCCCATCCATGATCTGAGGCATCTGTTGTAATGGTTTGGCTTGCTTGAGGTTTGTTGAAAGACTGCCTTTGTTTAGCTGGCTTGCTTGTGCCCACCACAAAAATTCCTATGCTGGGAGTAAAACAAGAATTCCCTAAAGCCTTTTCCTGGAATCAGAGTAATCTTGGCCTTCCCATTTAAAGAGTGCTCCCTCATGGAATGCAGAGTCTCTGAAAATGAGAAATCCTCAGGAGGAAGAAGCTGTAGGAGTGGAATCCATCCACATCAGAATCAGAATAAGGAGGGGATGCTCCTGCAGAGTCTTCATGAAGACTCAGAAGCCTCTGAACACTGTTCAAAACTCTCAAACTCAGGTTCCACCTAGGCCTCTTATCAGGAGGGGCATAGAACCTCTAATCATAGTAATCAAATCTTCTGCCATTTTAAGCATATGTTTCTTAAGTACAGAACCTGAAGTGCTAGGAGAAGCCCCACTTTGAAGCTAAACTTGGCCTGCCTCTCAAAGTTGTGCTTTGGAAACAGAAGGAGAGGCTCTAACTACCTTGGGAAGAGAGGGAAGAACAGTTACCTGAGAAGCCCCCTCAGCCTGGCCTACCTCCTGAGAAGGCACATCCTGTAACAGTAAAGTCTCTGCCTGAGACTCCCAAAGAAACTCCTGGCAAAACCTCTGGCTCCACTGAGCCTTCTAAAGAACCGGCGTCAACCGGGACTGCGGTTCATCAACCCTAGGCTTAGCTGTTTTGTCCTTGCACTTTTTGGGTGAGATGGAACATCCGGCGGCATTTTATAATAACAAGCAGCTTCCCAAACACTAACCTGGGCACAGTCTAACCTTCTCTTAATAGTGCGTTTGTTAAATCTAGCACAAAAGGCGGCAACCAACAGCGTAGATGCTCAGGCCCTAAACAAGGTGGTATACACAAGGTATGGTAATCCCTATGAGGGTATCTGTTTCCCACAAGAAATACAGTTGGTATTCACTTTTTCTGACATCCGGTTAAATACTGGAGGCAAGAAAAAACCAAAATGTTCTAGCAGAAGTGCCAGCCAACTTTGATTCGGTCTGAAACTCGACTTCAGAAAATTTCAGAAACGCCAACCTGCACTCGCGAAAACTGCTTCTGCATGGGACCATGCGGCAAAAGGACTGAGGATATGAAAGATCGGTCATGCGCATTATTACCCTGGCGTACTGGCGTCAGTCCTAATCAGCACCTGACCGACGCCGGCGATCAGCCTTATACTTCACTGGTATTCGGGCCGACTGGACAGTGCCGGACTACCAATAGTTAGGACTGCAGCAATGTGGGAATGAAGAACATCACCCTATTGATGGCCTTTTCCCCATCATTTCTACACACATCTCCAAGACAATATAACCTTGCACTAAAGGAATTTAACTTGCCTTTTCTCCTAGCTCCATGTTGCCTACCCTTAAGTATACATAATTAAGGAAAGCAACACAGAACTCAACAGAATGCGTGAAAATTCACCAAAAATACAAACCACTTCAGGCCACTCCAGAGTATCCAAATCATCTAGTCTTCCTGGTCTCTACTTGCACGGAACCTGCTGCAACAGCTAAAAATGCACAATTAAATCTAGCCGATATAACCTTACACCACAATAACAAATACATAAACATACCATTGCCTGTCTCTGTAGGCTATCAGGTGAAGAAAAGGACCTCGGAGCCTGCATCTGGGGGGTTAGAAACCCTGTTGGAGACTGTCCACCTATACTTCTGTCAAACCTGTAAAATATGTGCACAATTAAGTTTCAAGTTTAATAAGCAACCACATTCACTCTGTACATCTCATGAGAAATTGTTTAATATGCTATTACTTTGATAAACATTCTCCCCCAAGTATAACCAACATTAATTCAATACTAGTCTTAAATGAATACTAGCCTGTTTTGAGCCTACCAAAACACATCTACAGAACTAGAATCAACTTAGTCAACATCTTTTATAATGCTAACAGTTCTGTTTTCATCCAAAATGCCCGTCCAAGTTTTTGTTTTCTCTTGTTACTATACTGCGTTATAAAATGAACAAACAAATAATTGCTTTCTGTTTGAAACAAAAAAGGTTATGTACCTAACATAACGTTCCATCAGAGTTGTTGCTTTTCATTTGTCTTCAACCTGTGGGACTTTGATCTGGCATGGACCCAACTCGATCATATACTCCTGCACCAGATCCAAAATACAAGCTCCTCCCCTAGCCATAATGCCCCACTCTCCCTCCTCCCCTCAGAGTTTGTTGCAGAACAGCACCAGCCCCTTTTGTATAACATTACATCCCTGACCAAACAAAGCTCTGGCAAAGAAGCCTACAGCTGCCTCTGTCCAATCCACTACACAGCCAAAAAGGGCAGGGGGAAAAGAGGAGGACAGTTGAAGACAAATGAAAAGCAACAACTCAGATGAACGCTCATCTAAGTACATAACTTTTTTCTGAAGTGGTTTCAGTTTGCTTGTTTCCGTTTGCTCTTCAATCTGTGGGACAGAGTCCCGAGTTACAATAACCTCTGGAGGCTCTCATGGATGTTCCGGAGTACAGCTGAACTAAAGGATGCCCTGGTCCTGGAAAGAATATCCAGTTTGTAACTGGAAATTCTACGCATAGAGGACCAGGTAGCAGCAGAAAAGATATCAATAGGGACCCTAGACCAAAAGGCTGCAGGAGTGAATACTGATCTGGTGGAATGAATCCAGACGAGACACTGTAGAGACAAAACCTTTGGAACGATAGGCGGAAGCATTACACTCAGAAATCCAATCAAAAAGAGTAACCTTGGAAAAGTACAGTTTTGTACCTACCATAAATGCAGATGTCCGATAGATATGCAACTGCAGTCCTGACATATGGGTTGTCCTGCCTCAGGCAGCCCTTGATCGGCGGATTCCAAAGTCTGGGTCCGGGCGCTGATGTCGCCTCTTCCCTCACGGCCAGAGCGGCTGGGGTATAAAAGCATCAGCCGACGCCATTTTCTTCAGTGTTTCTTGCCCCAGATGCCAGGTGCCCTCCAAGGAAGGCTAAATTTAGAGAATGGATAAAAATTCCAAACATGCACAACAGTAATAAACAGATACACCATAACAGATATCCCCAGCTAATTTGAAAAAGGGGGAGTGGACCCTAAAAAAGAGAATTAGAGGGGTAGGAGGGAGGGAAAACCTGACTGCAGTTGTATATCTATCGGACATCTACATTTATGGTAGGTACAAAACTGTACTATGTCCTTCAAGAATGCAACTGCAGTCCTGACATATGGGTTGAATACCATAGCCAAGCTGGGGGTGGTAGGATCTAAGATAAGGATGGTGTAGCTAAAATGCCCTGCAGGACTGCAGAAGCAAAGCCTGCTCGGGATCTGGAATATAAAGGCAGGTTGTAATGTTTGGAAAATGTATGCACGGAGCTCCATGTAGCAGCTTCTAGAATGTCCTTTGTAGCCACCCCTCTTAGGAAGGCTGTGGAGGTGGCTGTAGCTCTGGTGGAGTGTGGCCTGATATTGGCTGGCACACCTTTTCCATGAAAAGAGTAGCAGAATCTGATGCAGTTTCCAATCCATTTTGAAATTGTTTGTTTGGAAATTGCCTTTCCTTGTACTCCAGCAGTAAGCTACAAATAGTTGGTCAGACTTTCTGTTGGCCTTTGTTCTGTCCAAGTAGTAGCGCAATTGCCTGTGTATGTCCAAAGTGTGCAGAAACTTTTCTCCTTTACTTTGAGGATTGGGAAAGAAAGTAGGCAGGTGAATTGCTTGATTTAGAGAAACCCTATATATCACTTTTGGCATGAATGAAGGATTGGTTCTTAAAGAGACTCTGTCCTGATTGAAAATGAGAAATGGAGGTACTGCCATGAGGGCCTGTATCTCAGAGACTCTTCTTGCTGAAGTAATTGCCAACAGGAAAACTGTTTTCCAGGAAAGAAATTGCAATTCTGAAGACGCTGCTGGCTCAAAAGGAGGAAGAGTTAATTTTTCCAAGACGAAGTTGAGGTCCCATGCAGGCACTGGTGGTTTTCTTGGCGGTTTAATATTCTTTATCCCTCTTAGAAACTGTCTTAGCAAACCCTGCGGACACACAGGTGGATCACAGTTGTATTTTGCTGAAATTGCTGAGCGTGTATTTTTATGGAAGAATATGAAAGGCCATTGTGAAGCATTTCTGCCAAGTATTCTAGTATCTGTGGGATGCTCATTACTGATGCATCCTGACCCTTGTTGGCATTCCAGATGTTGAATCTCTTCCATTTGGCTGAACAAGTTTTTCTGGTGGAAGGCCTGCGTGCTTCCAGTAAGATCTCTTGAACTTTTTTGGAGAGAGAGATATGGGGAGAAGTCATGGAACCCTCCAAGCTGTCAGTTGCAATGTTTGCAGGTTGGGATGAACAGTCCTGTAATTGTGCTGAGTTATAAGCAGAGGCCAATGAGGCAGGAGCCACGGCTTGGTGCGAGTTATGCTCCTTAGTAGTGGATACCAGTGCTGTCTTGGCCAGTCTGGAGCTATCAAAATGTCTTCGTTGTTCTGCTTTGATCTTCAGTAACACCTTGGTCATTAATGGTAGAGGTGGAAATGCATAGATTGTTAGAGAATTCCAGCTGAAGGAGAGAGCATCCATTCTCCAGGCTTGAGGATGGTGTGTCCTTGAGCAGAACTTCTTCAGATGGTGATTGAGGTGTGAGGCAAAGAGATCTATGTCCGTCCTTCCCCATGCAGGAGTTATTTGTGAAAAAGTCTGGATGCAACATCCATTCGTGCGGGTCCATAATGTTTCTGCTTAGACTGTCCGCCAGAACACTGTCCTTGCCTGGGACAAACTGGGATTGCAATGGTATGTTCAGTTTCAGGGACTTTTCCCAAAGAGTCATTGTTAGTCGGCAGAGGGGGTAAGAATGGGTGCCTCCCTGTTTATGTACCACATAACAGTGGTGTTGTCTGTCTATTAGCAGATGACCTTGCTGAAGAAATTTTCCGAAGGCCTCGATTGCATGAATCACTGCCAACATCTCTTTTTGATTCATGTGCAGATGCAATTTTCGGGGTGCCCATTGCCCTTGAATGCATCTGCCCTCCATGTGCGCCCCCCATCCATGATCTGAGGCATCTGTTGTAATGGTTTGGCTTGCTTGAGGTTTGTTGAAAGACGTGCCTTTGTTTAGCTGGCTTGCTTGTGCCCACCACAAAAATTCCTTTTGTAGACATGGAATGAGTGGAATAATTGCTTCTAAGTTGTGGCTGTGTTGAGACCATAAACATTTTAGGTACCATTGTAGTTTTCTCATGTGTAGTCTTGCCAGTGGAATCAGAAGAATGCAAGATGCCATGAAACCCAGGGCCTGCAGGATTTTCCTTGCAGTCATCTGGGTGTGCTTTGCTAGGCTTTTGAAGTAATCTGGTAATTGTTTTTGTTTTTCTTCTGTGAGGAAAGCCATTTGTGAGTTTGTGTCCAGTTTGGCTCCTAGAAAAATTATTTATTGGGATGGCAGTAGTCTTGATTTTTGAATGTTGACTGTGTATCCCAAAGCCTGTAGTAAGTGAATGACATAGTCCAAGTTTCTTATCAAGGCTTGCTTGCTGTCCGCTTGTATAAGGCAGTCATCCAGGTAAGGGTATATTTGTATCCCCTGAAGTCTGCAATGTGCAATTACTGATGCCAGGCATTTCGTGAATACTCTGGGCGCAGTAGAATAGCCAAAAGGCAATGCTGAGAATTGATAAAGCTCTGACCCTGCAAGAAATCTGAGGTATCTTCTGCAGCTGTGTCTGATTGGGACATGCAGGTATGCCTCCTTGAGGTCCAGAGTAACCAGCCAAGACCCCTTGCCCAGCATGGGAAGAAGTTGCTGTAACGTCAGCATTTTGAATTTTGGCACAATGAGAAAAGTGTTGAGCGGACAAGTCCAGTATAGGTCTCCATTGCTTTTCATTTCTTGGAACAAGGAACAGTCTTGAGTAGAATCCCTGGCCTTGTTCCTGAGGAGGAGCCTTTTCTATTGCTTTGATTTGTAGCAGCTTTGAAACTTGTATGAGTGCCTCTGCCCTTTGATTTTGTGGCAGGTTTGGCATGCCTAGTCTTGTTGGTAAGGTATGGAAGTGGAACCTGTAACCTTTGTCTATTATGTCCAAAATCCATTTGACCTTTGTAAAAACGTGCCTGGACGAGTCTGGACCACAGAGATCAGCTAAGATGGCTCCGCTCCGAGAGCAGGGGAGACCTCGGAGCCGAATGGATGGACTCCAATGAAGGGGATCTTGACCTCTTCTTAGATGGAGCCAACGGAGCCGAAGACACGTCGGCTCCAGCCGGAGCAGACAGCGAAAGCATGGGCTCAGAGGTATCGGCACAGAGTGGTGCTGAGACCGGAACTTGTGACTCAAAGGGATCGGCTCCAGCCGGAGCCGATCTAGGCACAGACAAGGAACCAGCAGCAGCCGAAGGCTTAGTACTTGGAGGAGACTGTTTTGCAGGTTTCAAGGGCCTCCTCGACGCAGACTTAGTCGGGGAGCCCTCGGGCTTTAACAAGCCCCTCAGTATCAGTTTATTCCTGCACTCCTGCAGGACTCTTGGACTGAATGCATGACATACTGAACAAGAGTCCTGCAGGTGCAGGGGTCCCAGGCAGTAAACACAAGAAGTGTGACCGTCTTTTTCTGACGGCACGAGTCACACTTCTTAAAGCCTGAGACCTTAGCTTCTTTAGGTTCCTTTGACATAACAGTGTCGAGGGTTCACAAATGTAACAGAAAAACGCACACTCTCGAAAATGGAAGTTATGTACCTACCATAACGTTCCAGGTTAGTTGTCTTCTCTCGCCTTCTTTCTTGCTTGATGGGTTCGGAGCCGATCCTCGGCTCCATTCGCACTTTGCTAAGCTCGAGAGTCACTTTTACCAGCTCGAGGCAGCCCCATATCCCATGATGCAAGGCGGTAAGTACCCAGATCTCGCTTGTTATCTATAGGCAATAACACCTAGCATAAAAACTTCCCAGAAGGAAAGAAAGGTAGAAAAGCCTGAAGGATGGGTAAGGCAGACCAGAACTGTCTGGTCTTAAGAAGCATTCTTCCATGTAGGGAGAAAAAGGTCTGTCCAGGCCAGGGGGCAGGAGGGTGGGTCGCAAGAAAGAAGGCGAGAGAAGACAACTAACATGGAACGTTATGGTAGGTACATAACTTCTCAATGTTAAGTTGTCAATCTCGCCTTCATTCTTGAATGATGGGACCGCGTCCCTAGCACCTCTATCCTGGGTGGCTCAATGGAACAGACTCTTGAGAACTGTAGAGCCAAAACTGGCTCTATCCCTGGAGGCCAAATCCAATTTGTAATGAGAAACAAAGGTATGAGGAGTGGCCCAAGTGGCTGCTGCACAAATAGTGTCTAATGGAAGTCTAGCCTGAAAGGCTGTGGAAGTGGCTAAGCTTCTGGTTGAATGCGCTTTAGGTTGAGCACAGCTGTTTTCCCCTGAGCTGATAGATTTCAGAGATGATGGAAGAAAGCCATCTAGTTAAGGTCACTTTGGAGACAGGAAGGCCTTTCTTGTTATCAGCATAAGAAAGAAAGAGCTGATCGGATTTCCTGAATTGTTTTGTTCTGTCCAAATAATATCCGAGTTGGCGGTGAACATCAAGATAATGTAATTTCTGTTCTGATCTGTTTGAGTAATTAGGGAAAATACAGGGAGGTCAATAGACTGGTTCAAATTATTTTTCGAGTCCACCTTAGGCAAAAAGGTTGGATTAGTTCTCAAGGATACCCTGTCTTTGTGGAAGATCAAATAAGGGGGACGAACAGAGAGCATGAAGTTCAGACACTCTCCTTGCCGAGGTAATAGCAACAAGGAAAGAGTGTTTTCCATGAAAAATTTCAGGGAACATGAAACAGCTGGCTCGAAGGGAGGAAGAATCAAGGATGTCAGCACTAGATTTAGGTCCCATTGAGGAGGAGGACTCCTGACTGGAGGTTTCAGGAGAAAGATTCCTTTTAGAAAGGCTCTACAAAGCCCGTGGGACACTGTTGTGATCTGCAAACCCAACATGAAAGTTTGAGATAGCAGCCAACTGAACTTTGACCGTGGAAGATGAAGAGCCCACGTGAAAGATTTCCACTAAGAAATCCAAAACTGCTTGAACAGGGGCAGTAAAAGGATCTATATTTTTAGTTTTTGCCCAACAAGAGAAGCGTTTCCATTTGCTGGTATAAATCCTTCTAGTAGAGGATTTTAGGGAAGCCACTATGATATCCCTAACGGGATTAGAGATCATAGGAAGCCTGGCTAAGGAAGGAAGTGGAGCAACCATGCTGGGAGGTTGAGAGAAGGGATAGACCGGTGCAGCTGACCCGATTGGTGAATCAGAAGGTCTGGCACTGGGTCCAGATGCCACGGCTGCACCAAAAGGTGACGATGGAGGAGCAGGGAACCAAATTTGTCGAGGCCAATAGGGAGCAATGAGAATCATTTTGGCTCTCAAAACGGTGGCTTTCTGGAGTACTTGTGGAATCAGCGGAAAAGGAGGAAAGGCATAAAGAAGTCCCTGGGGCCAATCCTGGTTTAGAGTGTCTCTGGGGGGATGGCCTGGCAGTGGGAAGAGAGAAAAGAAGTCTGGGCATTTGCTGTTTTGGGGAGTAGCAAAAAGATCGCAACATGGGCGGCCCCATTCTAGAAAAATCTCCTCCACTATAGATTGTTTGAGAGACCACTCGTGAGGCATGAGAATAGCTCTGCTCAATCTGTCTGCTAGAATGTTGGTTTTCCCAGGGATATGCGTTGCTACCAGAAACCGATGAGGAGATGGCCATTGCCAAAGTCTGAGAGCTTCGACACAAGGGTAGGACTTGGTTCCGCCCTGTTTGTTGATATACCATACTACAGACATGGTGTCTGTGTGAACTGCAATTGTTCCCAAGGGAAGAAAGTCGTTGAGGGCTTGCAACGTTAAAAGCACTGCTCTCATCTCTAGGACATTTATGTGCAGGTGGTATTCGAACGGTTGCCACGTCCCATGAACCATCCTGCCCTGATAATGACCCCCCCCACCCGATCAGGGAGGCGTCCGTAGTGACAGTGGCTACCGGGGCCGGGGATACAAAGGGTCTGCCTTGGTGAATCTGGGGAGAAGTAATCCACCATGAAAGATGATTTTTGCAAATTTGTGTCACCAGGATTTGGTGACACATTGGAAGTTGTTGGTAAGACCACTGAGTGAACATCCATTGAAGCAGACGCATGTAGAAGTGGGCCAGGGGAAGAAGTGTAATAGCCGCAGCCATGAGTCCCAACACCTTCAGAACCATTCTGGCTTGCACCTTTTTGCTGGCAAGGATGATCCTCACGTGACCTTGTATATCTGAGATTCTTTGGTCTGTGAGGGTTGCTGACATCCGAACAGTGTTTAAGTTTGCGCCTATGAAGGTAGACTGGCAGGGCGATAAGGAGGATTTTTCGTAGTTGATCGAAATTCCTAATCGAGTGCAGAGATTTAATGTATAATCCCTGGCTTGAAGAAGTTGATGCCTGGTGGTGGCTGAAAGGAGCCAGTCGTCGAGATACGGAAACACCTGGAATCCTTGACGTCTCAGGTGAGCCGTGACCACTGCCATACATTTGGTGAACACTCTGGGGGCTGTAGTGAGACCAAAGGGCAGGGCTCTGAATTGAAAATGACTGGACCCCAGCCGAAAGCGGAGAAATCTTCTGGAGCGTCTGTGAATTTTTATGTGATAGTATGCAGTCCTGAAGATCTATTGAGCACATCCAGTTGTCCTTCTCTAGGAAGGGCAAAATTGATTGAAGTGTGACCATTCGAAATCTTGTCTTTCTCACAGACTTGTTGAGTCTGCTGAGATCCAATATTGGTCTCCAGTCTCCGTCTTTTTGGGGACCAAAAAGAATCTTGAGTAGATTCCGGCTCTGAATGGTCTGTTGTAACTGGCTGAATGGCTCTTTTTGTAGAAGCTTTAATACTTCTGACTCTGCAACTTCCCTTAGACCGGGTGGTACATCTGGAAGGGAATTTGAGAGAAAGGACTTTCCTCGAAAGGAATTTTGTAACCCTCGGATATAATCGACTGTACCCATCTGTCTTGAGAGAGGCATGCCAGGCTTCTGGGTACAGCGATAGTCTTCCCCGACTGCCTCCAAGGATGGACAGTCGGGCAACATCTCAGGGATGCTGGAAGGGGCTTGTCAGAGAGAGGCTCTCTGCTTCCCTGGTTTTGTGGACCCCTCTGCCTCTAGGCGTCTGTTATTATTACCCCTCTGCCTCTAGGGATAAACTGACCACATCCGGCGTGACTCCCTGGGATTTACGGAACCACATTTTTCCGCCCTTCTGACCTTTGGGGTAAGGTCTAGAGGGGGTAGAAAAACGGACCCCTACGGCAGAAAGTCTTGCCATCCTGCTCACACCTGGTCAATGTATCCTTCACTTGAGGGCCAAACAATGCTGACCCATCAAAGGGAGAATTTGTGAAGGACGCCTTAAAGGGATCTGCAAAATTACAGAGCCGCATCCAGGATTGACGTCTAAGAGCCACTCCTGTACCCGCGGCTCTACTCGCTCCATCTGCTGCATATATCAGTCGCATGGAGGAGTTAGCTATAGAATTAAGGATTCCTAGCTGAGAAGCAATTTTCTCTTGAGCCCCTGCAGCCGTAGGATCCTGCACTACTTCACCTAGTTCCTTAAGGATGTCCCTTTGGAGTCTGGTGAAGTGACATAAGTAGCTCAGCGAGCGCATGGCAAAGGTCGCTGAGGAGAACATCCGCTTGCCATACCTATCCATGGTCCTAGAAGCCTTATTAGGAGGATGGACTGGTATGGAAGGATCTGCAAGTTCCTTCTTAGTGGCGGCCGCCACCACCATGGCATCAACAGGGACACCTTTTGTAAGGAATTGCTTTTCAGAAGGGGCTGTAATAAATTTAGACGGCCTCCTAGGAACTGGCTCTACAGAGTCAGGAGCAGCCCAAGCCTTTCGAGCAATAACCTCCATAAGGGGGTCGAAAGGCACAAACACCCAGGAGGTGGAGGGTCGAGATCCAAATGCCTCTAGGTATACCGACTCATCCTCAGAGGGATTTGTGGAGGGCCAGTTTCCCCTCTGTTTTAGGAGTTCTAGGATGTCTGAAAAGGAGACATCCTCAGAGGGGGATCTTGGGGATCCCTCCGACTCGTCTAAGTCGGTATCTAAAGTGATAGACTCAGGGGAGTCTAGGTGTTTCCTCTTACAAGTCCTCTTGTGCGGAGGATCTCCTGACTGGTCAGGAGAATCCTCGGAAGAGGGGGTTATTCCCAGTGGGGAAACCTGAGAGTGGATCTCTAGGTCCGGAGCAAGAGAGATGGAAGATTGACAGGCACTG